>NW_010330815.1:101533-144164 GCF_000700745.2 Antrostomus carolinensis
TACATGGTAAAGTATAAGTCAATGTGTATGATACTGGCTGTGGCAGTTGTACCTTCACATTGGAGGTGCCGTTGTATATGTGTATTTATGAACATCTGGTCTTTTAAACCTCAAAAAATCAAGGGCAGCTGGTTTTGAGTACTCTTACAGTATATTATCTTTGTGTTCTTGAAAGATATTTTCTTTTAATTTGTTTAACATACTGTATTTACAGTAATATTGGAACTGTAACTTCATGGGAAGCTACCAACTGTATCACAGCTAGAAAACTTTGTGCAAGAATGTTCCCACAATATGTCTTTAGGGATATGTCTGGGGGAAAGCCAACAATTCTGAAATATTTCATACTGATTCATGACTCTCCAAATGTTATTTTAGTCTTTTACATCACAGAATATGGTGCACAGAAGATTTATTTCTTTTCCATATTTTAACAGTTGTTTGTCAAAGGTCTTCGTCCTATTTTTAAAATGACTTTTGCAGCTTCCTTTTTTTGCCTTTTATTTATTCACATGATTCCAGAATACTTGATTTTTACTTTGGGGATATTTTGACTCTTGGTCTTTCCCTCAGTATCAACACATTATTTCTCTAACTTAAAAGGGATTACAAATTTTGCGCTATTTTCAAAGCTAGATTTGGGTTTTATTTGCTGCTTGAAGTAATCTTTGTGGATGGTACTTAAACTTGGAACAAGTTTGTTCATCTCCCATCTCATTCCTTGATGTGATTAAGTCTCACGTGTTGTTCCTTGGTGTTTTGCACCCTGCAGAAGTTTGTCTTTTTACTGAAGGAGAGGGGAAAAAGCGGTTAAAAGTAACAATCTGTTGGGCCCTAAATAACTTTCTAAAGCACAGAATTTTTGTCACAGCATGGTATCATACCTCAACCCCACTGAGGCAGAAAGCCTGATACCTATTCAGGAGAAAGTGCTTAGAGGGAAATTACAGACACAGAAATAAACCAAACTTGCATATTTTACATTTACTAGCAAGTCTTCTTCAAACAATCAAAGCTGCTTTACTGTGAAGAGGCTGTGTTCTGTTGCCACAGACATTTTCTAAACTATTGTCTTTGTATATCCTTAATAATTTTGTGTAGTCTGCATGTTATTACAGCTTTAGAACTGGAACTTTACACCTAGTTGTAAAAAAATAAAATTAAATTTAAAAATAGCAAGCTGTCAACTCTGAGGTCCAGATGCCTGTTAGACTAACTATATAAATTGCTTAAAATTATTTAGATGGGCATATTTAGTTAGAGAAAGTTCTGGCCACCCACATCTTATAGATTTGTACTACGAGTAATTACACAGGAAAAAAAATAGAAAAAACCCCCCACCTTTCACAAAGTTCTTGTATGCCATAACAAATCCATGAAGAACAGAAATCCCATGTTTTTTCTTTTCATTTTTAGGTCACCTTTAGCTAACTTCATGCTGTTTTCCTCACTGACCTCTGAAATGGAGCAGTCATACAGTGACAGCCTGCTTCAGGCTAGAAGTCCTTCCTCTGCACACTGCAACGTTTTCCATTAATAAACTCTCTAAGGTCACACGTTAGTAACGAAAAAATATGCATGTTTGTAGCAACCAGCAGTGCTGTGGGAGTGACAATGCTATCAGCACACCAGAGTGGTGGCAGCACTGGTACATGGAACTACAGCCTGCCAGAAATAAGAGGAGGTGACGGCTTGTTTGTGAATATTGGCTTAGAATTAACATTTCTTGTTTGCATCTAGTTTAGGTGAGCACTCTTCTCTGGGAGCATGGCCTGACCTTGCTCTGAGCACCTGCATTCAATATGTCAGTGGTTCATTTGAGTGTACTGATGTTGTTTCAAGGCAGCCCAAGCTCAGGCTGCCTACAAATCCCACCAACCTTTGCAGCAGATACTGTGGATGGGCACAGGTGACCTGTAACCTGATTTTCTCTTTTCTTATCCTTCCTCAGTTCATCTCTGCACATGTAAAATTTTTTGCTTTGCCATTTAGGTCTTTGTGCACTCTGCATGGAAGACGAGGTGGTACACAAACTGATGTAGGGACTAAAGAAAAAAAAATCTTGGCTAGCATTTGTAACAGTGGTTGATCAGTTTGTTTGTAGGTTTATATAATATGATGGCTCATGTGGCACGAGCATAAAACTGGTACCTAGCAGGATCTTTAATTTGCATAGCTTAAGCTTCTTTGTTGTTGGAGATTCCCCCGACTGTCTCCAACATCCAAAATGGAAGGACAGCAGAGGCATGAAGACATCCCCATTATCCCTGTTCCCAAACCAGTTCAAGTCTGAAACAGTGTCAGTGTTTAACCTGCTGCTGCACGCAGTTGTTTTGGTGCTTTCTGATCCTACTTGTTTTCATACTGATCACTTTGCACTGTAGAGATTTGCTGGGTCCAAATTAGATCAAGGATTTCAGAAGTGTACTCCATTACTTGGTGTAATATACAAGTTGTGTGTACACAGTTAGGAAGTGTCTTCCCTCTAATTTTCTTTAACTGAGCAGGCTAAAAATCTTTACCTGATTCAAACAAACAGGAACAAATTCAAAGAGTGGCCAATATATCTGAAGACACTAGAGAATAAAGGCCCTTTTAGAAACCATTGCATTTCTCCACCAAAAACCTTTAAGAGCATTTAAGAGGAAGATTCCTGTTGCCGGTCCTCTGATGTGCCGCTTTGGAAAGGAAAGGCAGGGAATGCAGGTGAAGCTTGTAAGCTTCAAAGCTCCTCATCTCCCGTGAGAGACAGATTACAAATCATCTGAATTCTCTGCATCTTTCTGGCCTCTCTGCTCTCTAGTTTGGAGCCAAACATATGGTGACTGGCTGCGGGCAACATCCTTCAAGCTGGCAGGACAGGAATGCTGGCTGTCAGCTCATCTGCCCCTTTCTAATGCTTCCAAGGAGCGCTTACGATATCGCTCTCATGCTGATATTTGAGTGGGCCCAGGCTTTTTTTATAGCTCCAACCAGGAAAGCCATTGGACACTCCAAAGAGCTATGAACCTGAGCCAAATGCAGACAAATTAAGGAGTGAGAGCAGAAGAGTTACATCTGCCAGGTCAAGCTGGGTGCAAAATGGCTTTGGAGCTGCTGAAATGGAAGAGGAATTTCACCATGTTGAACTTCTCACGAGAAAATAGCCCACTCTTCTGCGTCCTCCTCCCTAGGCCTCTGTGAGTCAGCCCAAGTGGTATGCAGTTTATAGTATGGCTCTGGAAGAAAAAAAAATAACAACAGGGCTGAGAATCCCAAGGAGATAAAGATGCTTATTATAGAGCCCCCGTACTGTTAAGCTGTATTTTCTCCCGAGGGCAAAATGTTAACAAGTAGCAGTGGTCAACGTGAATAGCAATTTAAAAGCATTATTCTCTTTTCTGGAGAAAGACTTTGAAAAACTGACTTAATCAAAACTCCATTTCCTTTCAAGTGTTTTACTACTACATTATTGATACTATTTCCTTTTTTAGAGTATCATTTACACATAAATATAATCCTGCACTTTCTTCTTAATTAGTTTGTGCCAGCTCAGGGTTTCTTCTGAATGCTGGATACCATCTGCGGAAGGAGCAGGGTATGTAGATTGGGTTGGTTTGGGTTTTTTTTATAGGGAAAATCAGAATGTGTACTTCAACTTGATGCATATGTGTGTACGTAGACACGCATGTATGCACAGTGCATGTCCCAACAGGATTTGGTCTGCTTGCTTTCTTTAGGATGTTGGTGACTCTGAGCTTATTGTCTTACCTTGAAGTTGTACTGGTACAGGCTCATTTAAATACACATACTGCACTCAGGAAGGTCCAGAGGTATCATCTGATAGTTACTGCTGAAGGAATAGTCACCAGCCAGCCAAATGTCACATGTTTTATGCACTAACTGTTAAGCCAGTGACAAGGTGCTCAGTAGCCCCATAAACAACTCTGTTAACCCCTCACGCTGGCCTTAGCTACACCTTTTCCCTGAGGACTACTATTCCTCAAATGGCTTTGGAGAACTGAGAATCAGTGGATCAAAGCCATAAAATGAGATTGACTTTGTCTCCTCTTTTGTGGGGCCTGTTTTACTTCCCATGGGTCATGCATTTCTGCTAACATGAAACTGGAAGGCAGATGCAAAATGCATCTGGGGTGCTATATTTGCTGTTCTCCTGGGACAATAATAATACTTCTATGCAGTAAACAGGAGGGTTTTTGCTGTTGTGGGAGTAGGGGTGGGCTGTGTGTTTAATAGTGAGCATCTGTGCAGGATCTTCTACAAACTGTTACTTTCTCAGCTGAGAACTCTTGTTGCCCCTCTAATGCTGGGCCATCTACTGGTAGGATTATATAAAGCACATAGTGTTTTTAAAATATTCTAAGATATTTTCCAAAGAGAATCTCTGTTTCCCTGAACAATCCCAGAGAAGCAAAATGAAACAATGTGATGGGTGTAAGGGTCAGTAGGGTCGGGAATACAAAGTCAATGTAGAGTTTGAATTTAGCTCTATATATAAAGGACCAGAATGTCAAAAGCCTCATTAGAAGATGCAGATAGGGACACATACAGAGGTGAACGGGCCCAAATCTTTTTTGGCAAAAGAGGAAGAAAAAATTCCATTCCATGTTATTTCTTCTAAGCATAAGTAATGCAATACACATTCTTCTGGACATTCTTCTGGTCAAAACTATAACCTTCAGGTTATTAACATAAGTACAGTCATATGGGACTCTTTCTATGAAGCAAAACAACTTCAGTTAAGCACATTCTTCTTAAACATACTATTTCTGGAGCTCACCATAGTTTTACATGCAGAAGTTCGGAAGTTTATGCTTGATAGAATTATGGAGTCAGCTATGTGAAGAAAGATACAAGATGGCTGTACCTTAACTTCAGGCTTAACTGAATCTTTGATCCTTTGTCCATAAATGAACATGCTTATATTAGGTTCTTTTCTTTACAAAGATAATGTTTTTCTTTTTGTTTTTCTGGAAATCACCATAATTCCATTAGTAGAGCTGAAACTATCTTTCATGCAACTACTATCAAATTAATCTCAAAGCTCTTTTATGTAAAGAAACCATTTCCTGGATTTAAGATTGCTAATAAAGACTATTTAGCAGCTTCCTATTTCATTATAACCTGGGGATCTAATCCAGCTCGAATTGCCCAGAATCTCTTGAGAAAGACAGTTCTGTGTTTTCAAACTAGTCTGAACTTATGTCCAAATGCCTTGGATAGGAAATCTTCTGCAGATTGTTCTGATTTTTGTCCTAGAATGTACTGCAGCTTAAGAATTTTGAAGGCCAAATTACTTTCTTTCATTAGTAGTGGTAGATCTGTGCAGGTACCTTCAGGCTAGCTCACTGTCTCCAGTAGTATCTCTTTCAAGCCACAACAGCAGAATAAAGATCATAGTAGTAGAAATATTTTTATTTGTGACTTGAGAGGATGGCATCAAAGGAGGGCAAAGAAGCAAACATCCCTAAAGGCAGATGTAAACAAAGGTTTGTTTTTGTATGTATATTATTTATTAGGTGGAATACCACATTTTGCAGTTGACTGTAACAAACTCCTGCAGAACTTTTAAGATAAGTCACTCCGGGCTAAACTTAAGAGTTCGTCTCAGTCTGTGGACACTATGTATGACCCAACAGCAGCAGAGGTACAGGCTGTATCCTCTTTCCCACTTTCTCCCCTACCAATAACAGGATCTTGCTCTGAGTTGGCTGCGCTGTCCTGCCCGATAGTCACAGCTCACGTACTTCTCCTCCTCTTTCCTTTAACCCCATCTCAAGGGAAAACTGACTTCTTTACATCGTTATCCACCCTTTTTGCCACAGCTTGCTGTAAGGACAAGATAGGGGTAGAAGAGGCAGTCTGAATTCATTTGCTTACATTTACTCAGTCACAACAGACAGTGGATGCAGTCTGTCTCCAAATGAGAATTTCTCCTGTGGCACAGCAACTTGTGTAAGAAAAACCCTTTGTCAAGTTACTCTCGAGATGAGTTTTGAAGGGAAGAATGTGCAATACTAGGCAGTTCTAGAAAGAAATGGTTTCCAGACAGGATTTTCCTCTGCAGACAATAAAGTAAACTCTGTCTCTGCCTCTTATGTATGTAATTGGTTCAAGGTGGCTTGTCTTGGGTAAATACTGTAGGGAAGGGAGGAATTAAAAATGGTTGTAAGAGTGTGTGGAATTTGTATGGTGAAAACGAGAATCTGAACATAAGCTCAAAAATACAGCTTTCACAGACAGAATGAGAAACTTTTCAAAGAACAACATGGAAAATTATTGAGGCTTCAAGTACGTGCTTCAGCATCTTCCTTGTGTCTGTCATCTTGCTGTGCTAGCTTTGTGCGATGTTATGTTCTTCCAGAAAAAGAAGAGTGTAACAGCTGGTCCCAATTATCCTAAATAGTGTGACTATACACATAAATGCCCCCCATTTCCATTTAGTTCTATTTCTTAATGAATGAGTTATTAAAAAAAAAAATTAAAAAGGAAAAAAAGAATGTGGTGTTTGTACTCTGCTCCACCATTTGTTTCTGTTTACTCACATCAATGGAGCTCAGCTCACATGATCTCCCTAATCAGAGGCCAACATGTTTGATCAGAGAAGAGAGCTTTGCAGAATTAAACAGGTGCAGTAGAAAAGACTATGTTTGATACAGAATAACATAAAAAGTTCCTCCTGGAACCAAATGAGATTTTTTTAAATAATGCTACAAATGAGGACAACTGTATTAATAAGAATGCCTTTTTTATTCCAGATAAATGGAACTGAAAATCAACAACATTTTGGACCTGAGTGACCTTTATCAAAGTCAAAGACTCCTGGCTACAGTGCATTATTAAGGCAAAAACTGTATGTTCTGTACTGTCCTTGATAAAGGTCACATGAGACTAAATGTCAGACCTTTTCCATCTCTTCACCTTAAGTAAAAACACTATTTTATGTACTAAAGCTGTCTTGATTCATTTCATGTTTTAAGGAATTATTTGGGCCCGGCATGCCCAGAGGAGTTTTGTGTTAGTTTATAACAAATGAGATGCTGAGGTTGGAACATGCAGCACCCTGGAGCACCTGCTTCATGCATTAGGCAGTGAAGTCAGGCTGTTTGTCCACCCCTGTGGGGTACTCACCTTGCCCTTTTAGAAGTCAGATGAGAACAAAGGAAAAAGCTTTGTGAGAAAGTCGGGCACTCAGAAACTACAGGGAGTAGTATGTAGTTAATATATAGCCAGTGCTTTTTCAGACTCTTCTTTCTAAATAGTTTTCACCAGAGGCAAGTTTTCTCTCACTTATGATGCTCGCAGAGGCCCCATGTAGGAACCATTCCTCTCACCAGACCTGCCCAGTTGTCCTCACTGGTTTCTTCTGAACTTATTTACAGGTTGCTTTGTGATGGAGGTAGAATCAACTGTGCTCGGTTTTCTAGTCACTGTTTGTCAATTGCTGGGTTGGAGATTTCAGGGGAAAAGCACGCCTTGGAGCCAGTGTGGCCGCATTTGTGTGACCTCCTCTTGGAGCCAATACCCAAAATATTTTTCTAAATAATTTTTTATTGTTTATCTAAGTACAAACAAACAAATAAAACACTTTATTTAGCATTATCAGTGCCTCTGGCAAGGACCCCTCAGCCCATAAAGATGAAGAAGTCATAGCCTCAGAAACAGCCAAGATCTGTGTGTTCTCGATGGAGAACTGTGGAGATGGGACCTTGTAAATGCAGATACTGTAGTGGTCAAAGACCTCCAGCTTCATAACTTGGAAAAGCCCAGAAAATCTTTTGAGGTAGCTCTCTGATGAATAGGTGTTTGGATCATAGCAGGGTCTGGAGGACCATATGAGGTTTTGAAGGTAACAGAAGTGTATGGTAAGGTTAGCCACACCAAGGGAAATAGATTTCCTGCACCAGATAAGACTTTCAGCTTCAGCTGAATGACAGGGCAGGAAAACTGCAACTGGAAAGAGCAGGAAAGAGTAAGTTCTTGTTTGGTTCTACATTATAAACTTCCTGTAGCATTTTGCAGTCAGCATGGGGAAGGGAGAGAAGGCTTCGCTTTGCTCTGGCCAGGCAAATGCCCAGCAACAGTTATATTCATACAGAAGGAAGATTAATTTTTTCCTGATGGCTTCTGCAGTCCCCCCATCCTTTCCTCCCTTTCCCTCTTTTCCCACTGATTCCCTGACTAACTCTATTCTCAGGAGAGATTCTGTTCAGGTTCAATTGGAGTTATAAGGTTAATGTGGTAATTATTTTGACTAAACTAGCATACTTAATCTGGATTTGCAAGATGTTAAGATGTCTGTTTTATGCACTTCATTTAATCCAAGCCTGAACTTGATCTCATTTGCTACCTGACTTTAAGAATATAACTGACAGTTCTCTTACTCTGATATGTGAATTGAGTTCTCTGTTAAAACCTATAACATAATCATGAAATATCCATGAATAAAATCTCTAGGTGGATATAAGCTGTTCCTGAAAGGAACATAGCAACATAATCGAGGAAAATTAGAATGCATTTTGAATATTGTTAGTAACTTGCTTTGAGAAATAATTTATTTTCTTAATCATGTTTGGTATAGTTTCTCTCTTTTTTTGTGTCTATTTTTATCCTTCTTGATTTTTGGCTTAATTAAAAAAAAAAAAATAGAATTACTACCTACATGAGAATTCAATTAGAAAATACTTAATGTTGAAGCCAGAATTACCAAAGCTGGTTGTCACTAGTCCAATTCATTTCCCATTTAATCAGTGCTACTGGCTGTTTTTGGCTCTGGTCAGATTAGCATTGGACTAGTGCAAACTGCATTTGAAAATGTTATCCTGAAATAATATTATATAGATTTATTATAGGGAATGACTGGAACTCTTGTTTGCCTCAAAAAAGAGAGAGGGAATCACAGCACAAGCTGTGCACTCAGATCCATCTGTTCTGTTGCTGAATAAGGCAAGCATTTAGAATCAGCTAACAGCAACCTCATAGTTTTACACTTTATTTGCATTCACCTACCTTTGAAATAATGGCATATAAATTGTTTAAAGTCACAATATCTGGTAAATTTCCTGACTGTACAATACAATGAAAGAAACAAAGGTTTCAAGAGCCTGTAATACCCATATTCTAATATTTTGAGACAAGACAAAAACTACATCTGCAAGTAAATGGACTGCTATTTAAACAACGTTTATGCCTTAAGAAAATTTTACTATTTCTTTTGGAGGAACTACTGACCTGTCTATGTCTACTTTGGCTACATCAGCTAAGATAAGAGGTCTGGACACTTGTGTACTATCTGAGCAGTTTACACTAGCCAGATTGTGGGAGGCTTTTTTTGTTAGCAAAAATAACCTACTATATAAGCTTCCTTTTCCCTCTTGCAACAGGATGTGACCTCCTCCTTTCACTCTCTGTTTAAGACAGCCTGTCTGAGGAAAGCAGTGGGCCTGGCAGCTTGTCACTCACTGGGGTAGAAATCTTGTTTGGGAATTGCGCTGAGATCGTCTAACCCTGAGGCAGAGGCTAGTTGAACCACTGTGAAAACATGTTAGGCTTTCTGAATATAAGAGGGGATTTTTGTTACATAAAACAGGTCCATGGCAGCATTTTGTGTGATATCAAAGGAAGCTACTATATGACAAGTATCTTGCTCAAAAAAAAAAAAAAAAGAGAAGAAAAAAGAAAAAGTTATACAAAAGACCTTTGTGTATTTCCCAGGGCAGCTCTGCATCAGGATGCTTCTACTACAGAAAGTTCTTCTATAATAACACAAGAGAGCGAACATTGATTCTCCTTTAACTATGTGGTTACAAGTGTTTTTAAGGCAATTAAAAAATGCTTAACATTTTACCATTTGCTTGCACTAGTTCTGGCTGGCTGCCTAAAATTCGCAAGAATGTCTCAAATCCAAGTGTTAAATAATCTCTTGGGTCATCTCTTCTGTATTTCAAAACACTAAAGCAGCAACACTTCCAGAATTAGAAATAACACAATCAGATATCACTGTGTGCTTCCTACTTTAGAAAGAGATCACTAACGTAGGGAATATATTTTCAATTCACTGCTTTCAGATATGGTATCAAAGATAGCTTTCCCCTGTCATCAAGAAGTATATTCACAGAGAAGTTATATTTAATAGTGGTAAGAAAGAGGGTTTTTTAGGCATATGGTCTGCATTTTAAGGCAAAGTAACAAACTTAGTTGCACTCTTGCTTTTAAAGGTGGGTTTTTCAGAAGATCTTAGTGGTGATGAGCTTTATTTCTTCCAAAGACCACAAGTTTTTGTTATTGATTTAAGTCAGTTCACTCAAGTAGTGCTGAAGGCTTTTAGAAACTCCACCTACCCTCCAGTGTAATCCAGAGTGTGACTTAAATTGTATATTCATTTACTGTCTCATAGTTTTGCTATCAGCTAATTTGGTAACTGTTGTTTCACACCTATGCAGTTTTGAGTATTTTTTATTTCCATTAGCTTTGGCAGTAACTTTAAAATTCTGTCTCTTACTGTCTCTGTCCCATTCAAACAAATGAGACTTTTGCTTCTAATTCACTTGGGTGTTTCATGAATCACCATTTCCCAGCCATCACTGCTCCCTGTTTCAATAACACAATTTATTTGGTGAATCCATTTTGGATCAAACTATTCCTATTTTTCAGAAAAATTTTTGATCTTGCGCCTCAGTTCTTCACATAAAGCTAAATGATGAAATACTCCAAATGTTAAATGGAGGACAGGACAAGCCGTATTCTTACAGTCTTAAAGTCTAAAAGAATGGTTCACTAGCATCTGAACTCTTCAGTCACAAATTCATTTCTGAAGTTAATGCCTTATTCAGCAAGCCTTTAAGATTGTCTGACTGGTGTTTTTATGGTGTGATCCAGAGTGCACTCAGCTCCCAGAAGAGGCTCCTGTGTCTATCAGCAGGGTTTGGATGAGAACCA
Organism: Antrostomus carolinensis; assembly: GCF_000700745.2. Classification (NCBI taxonomy): domain Eukaryota; kingdom Metazoa; phylum Chordata; class Aves; order Caprimulgiformes; family Caprimulgidae; genus Antrostomus; species Antrostomus carolinensis. The sequence continues at coordinate 112,472 of NW_010330815.1, forward strand.
AAGAACAGCATGTGGTCAGGTAGGAGGTTCTGCCAGAGTGGAACAAGGCTATAGTCTCCAGAACAGGATGAATTGGGCAGTCAGGTCTATAAAGACTTCTTTAATAATATTACTTTTGGCTGAGTCTCAGTCACCTCTTCTTTCTTCCTTTTTCATAATTCAAATTTTGGCAGAGCTCAGAAAATTCTTGGCTCTCACGAAGATTCTTAAAGTGTTGCATTTTAAAAAGTTTTGAAACAATGAGCTGCCCTAGAAAGGACTGAGATCCTCCATTTTTCTTCAGAAGCACATTCAAACTGAAACATTAAACAGGATGGAGGACAGAAACTAAATAGCAATGGCAATAACAGGGAAAAGTATCTTCAGATAATAATGTGATCCTGTTCTAAAGAATGCCTGATATGATTTCTACATTAAAAGTAATTTATTTCAATGCATTTCACTTCATCTATTAAAAATATTTAGAAAGAAATGTTGATTGAGAAGGTTAAAGTGTCAGCATTTTTGTATTTTCAAACAACTTCCATTGCTGAAATACACACAGGTGTAACAGCATATCAAAAAGAAGAAAAACACTCTTTTAGATGCACTTTAATATATAGGAAAAAGTTTACAGCAAAGGATATCAGTGTAACTATAGATCCTATCAGATTTTTACTGCTCTACAATGTATAGAAGACTTGCAGTCAAGTAGTCCAGTGGATTATGTGAGATAAAGAAATTCAGACTTCTCAAAACATAGTGGATGTTTTGTTTTCTGTTGAAAACCATTGGAAAAAAATCTTTTTGAAATATTGACAGTATAATTTGTCAAAGTAGCAGCACATAGATAGGCTCCACATCTGGGTCGTGATTCAGTGTAATTTTTAAGCACCTGCTTAACTACATGCACTTCAACAGCTTCTGCTAGACTTGTTAGTGCCACTCACATAGTCATTCTTAACAGTGCCCTAAGTGCTTGACTATTGCAAGGTCAAAGCATTCATTCATATTTAATGATTTTTTGAAGTCCTTCTCAGTTTTTAAACCTCACAGAATTTTTAGACTTCAAAGATTAAGACTGTTATGAGCTGGTTCTCATTAATGACTAATCAGATGCCTGTTCCTGAAAGTGTTATCTGCTGTTATTAAGCACAGTGGTAATAGTTCTGTTGGTACTTTCAGACAGCTTCTGGGCTGGAGAAATAGACTAAAAAAAAATTCTGACATTAAAAAAGAAAGTTCATTATTAACTACCTATTTTTAATATTGGGCTATGGGACACACATTGATTTTTATAAAAATGTACCTGTTATTTAAATATACGGGCTTTGTGTGACTACACCTTGACATACTACTAAGCTTTTAAAGAGTATTATTCTACTATACATTACAAATGGAGTGGCCAATTTTTGATTGGTCCTTAAAGTGCCATTTATTTTAACACGTGCAAGAAATTAATTAAAAATGCAAGATAATAGATGGCTCAGATTTAATGTGCTTGCATTGGATTTATATTTTCTAGAATGCCAAGAACCATGGAACTGTATCCTAGAAGGTTAATGCAACTTACAGATAGGTAGGACAAAATATCTTAAGTTTACAGGCAATGCAGAAAGTTTCGTTTGGTTTCTTAAAAACTGTGACTCTCATCACCCTGTGGAGAAATTAGCAGTTCCCTAAAAATTATCCTCCTTAGGTACTCTAATAAAACTGAATAAGACCTCATTCTTTTTTACAGTGTATATAGTGCTATCTACTTGTGGCTCCACAGCTTAGCAGTAACTGCATCAAGGGTGTCAAAACATAAAACACTGTTGCTCTTCAGAATCAAAACTGCTCTATAAACATTGCCTTTGTTATTTATTTGGATGACTCTCCTAATTAAAGCAGAAAAGGAGGAAATACGCATGTTTTATTTCCCTTTATAGCCTTAAATTAGAACTAATAAACATTAAACCAGAGAAAAAATTAGGAAGTATTTATGTGTTCGTGAGTAAAAAGATGTGTGTGTAGTGTAACAGTATGGACTGTAGAAATACACTGGACATTTATTTGCAGATGTAATTCCAGTTTCTGTAATTGCAAGCTAATTTGTCCAAGGGCTTTTTTCACACTTTCATCACACTCTGTCTTCAAGCAGGAGGAGTCTCCCACTGCTGATGTAAGAATGTTGTTTCAGTATCACACTGTTCCTAGAAAACTTTTCTTATTTCTAACCTTATTTGTATTAGTGACCAGTAAATACCAATTTTGGTCTTGTGCTAACAACATGATATATAGTGAATATCTCTGTCTTCCATGGTGTTTGCCTTCCTAAGGAATTTCCTGAGTACAAATGGGTATCACTGAGCCTCATACCTATGAATAAGCAAGATAAGATGATTTATTTAGTATTCACAAGTAGATTCACCATCCAAACCATCCTAGAGCCCTTGCCTTTGTTAGATGGCAAGACACCTTACTGAAAAAGGTCTCTCTTTCAATATGAGTTCATCTTCTTCAACATTTGTGACAAGAACCGTAGAGCATTGCAGGCAGAGATGCAGCAGTGTTTCATACATGACATACACACTTCCCTGGTTTTGTGGAAGTATCTTTCTTGAGGCACCTGGACTACATTCAGCTTTTTTGTACATTCACCGCACTGATGGCTTGTTGTTAAACATCTTTATCTTTCTGTTATTTCTAGCTGAAAAAGATCCCAGTATAAAGCAGGAACTATAACTAGTCCCTAATTGCATGACCTTATAATTTCTACTATAGTATTTAATCTCTTTTCTATAACTTCACATCTCAAAATGCTTCTTTTGCATTGTATAATATCCCTTCTTGAATTTACAGTGTATCTTGTGTTTACATCATCAGGAAATTTATCAACATACTTGTATTTTTCCTGTCAAGATGATAATGAAAATAATGCATAAATTGTTCACAAGAGTGATTTTTGAAGAACCATTCCAGAAACATCCCTCTAGCCCCAGCTTTTAACGCAACATTTCCTGTCTCCACTTCACCCAGTTCCTTACCCACCTTACAATTCTTCTAACTATTCTGCATATTTCCTACACTGATATTTTCCGATGTGCTTAATTCTGCACTGAGATCCAATACTATTTCCTTTTTCTAGAAAATATGTTATATAAAAACTTAGTCTGGCCAGTCAGTCTGTAATTAAAAAAAACCCCAACAAACAAACAACAAAATTATACCACACCAACATTTGTTCATTGTCAGAACGTTAGCATATACACCTGTTTTTGTAGTTGCATAATAAAGTAATATTGGGACAAATCCACCAAGATGAGTCAGTTGAAGGTCTTCTGGCCTGAGTGCTAAGACAACTGTTACTGAAAGCTATGCAGGAGGGTTTAATACTTTCCAGAATAACATGTTCCCAGTTGTATATAGCTTAGTTTAAGAATAACAAGAAAATCATATGGTATAGGTTAGAACACCTACCTAGTGTTAAGTCAATGAACTACAGATATCTTGTGTCTCTGACAGCAGTTTCTTGTCAACAATGAAAAGTGACTTACACTGAAGTCCTCAAATTGACCAGTCAGATATATTTGCAACATTTGTCCTACTGAATGAATAGGAAGGAAAGACCACGTGTCACTTGTTTGGAAATGACTTGGTCCTGCTTCCAATGACAAAAATCCGATAGACTTCAACTGGGAGCAAGATTGGATTATAATGTATTCCTCGTAGTACATTTCTTTATAGTTTTCACATTTTCCTCAGTTATAAATGTAAACCTTCCTCTGTCGTAAATGCATCTGTTTTTACATCCTTTTGCCGAGTCCAAACCAAAAAGAAAATCTCACATTTCTTGAATGAATTCTTCCATTTTATGAGCTTTTTCTCCTGCTTTAAAATCTGGATATCTTTACTTAGTTTCAATATTCTGTAGAGATGGGAAAGAAAGCTCCAAGTTAGTTACTACCCTCACAAAGACATAAAAATACAGAGCATGCCCTTTCTTTCTCTGTTTCCCTTTCTTTCTGTAAAAAGTTGCTGGAATGCAAGGAATTTGGCATTGTAGGAGGTCACACTGGAAGTTATTATCATATCCTTCAGGGCAGCTCAATTCAATTGCTCTCTTCACCATCTTTTTTTGGTCTACTAATGCTGCCTCAAAATCTAGATGAAAAACTGTATCTGAACTGAAAGTGTTCATCTGGGAACTTGGAAAAAACACTGCAGGGAGGAGGAAGGAAAGAAGGATTGAAATATGTTTTTTTTAAAGGTTCTTACATTGTATTCTCAAAATCATATCATAAATAATAGCTTAACATCAAATAACATTGTAGACATTGAGAGAGATTGTATGCATTTGAGCTTTGTTCTTCAAGAAAGGGTCTGGAATCAGGAATCAAATGTACAACAATGTTCAGGGATAGTTGTATACACTGGTAATGAAAACTATTGACATGCTACTGGGTTGCTACGTGTTCCGCACAGTACAACTTTCTAAAGTAATTTGGTGGAAAAAAATGGAAGGTGACAGCCAGAGAGGTTATGGGGTCCCTGTTTGTAGAGACATTAAAAACCTAGACACAGGCCTAGTGATCTGCGCTAGTTGACCCTGTTTGAGCCAGGGCATTGGACTTAAGGACTTCAGGAGGTCCCATCCAACTTCAATGATTCCAATAAATATGACCCTTTCTTGCAAGAAAATGAAAGCTGGATTAAAAAAGCTGTAGGATGACAAACCTCTTAACCTCTTTATCTGGCTAATATCCAAGCTTTCATACCAGTGCATGTCAATTTCCAAAACCCAAATCTAAATCTAAGCTCAATATTTTTGCCAGTCTCTCTTGCATTGATGGTATTCTTAAAATAACGTAATTTCTGATATTCTACAAAGTTAGAAAAAATGTACTATTTAATCAGCCACCAAGCTTGGAGTGGACTTGAAAAAGAACAAATTTGTATGTATGGGTTAGCAGATCCAAGTGCTGTTCTCTGCTCTCCGCTTGGTTAAGGATATGCTGTCTTTAAATTGAGGGCCTTGGAAGGTTGCTTGTCTCCCCTGAAAATGAAAGGTAGAAAAGGAAACATGGTGATTTGAGGCCTACCTACCTGTGTCTAGTAAACAACAGAGCTTTGGGCCCCTGGGAACTGGACTAGGGGGTAGGAAAGAATTTGTTTGGTTTGCAGGGTTAGTGAGTGATGGATGAGGAAAAAATGAGATGGCATCTAAAATTTGTCAATCATTTCTGAAACAAAACCAAACCAAACCTTCTTGGCTTGTTTTTGTTTGGTTGGTTGTTTTTTAAATTTATTTATTTTATTTTTTGCTTTCATTTTTTTTGTTTCAATACTCTGCAGAGAGACTTTTATTCAGAATCACACCACTAGAACATACTTCAGTATTTCTTTTTCTACTTAACTCATATCTCCTTTTTCTCCAGCTACTTATTTTCTCCATCATATTAGCTATCTTTTGCACAGTCAGGTGTTGTGTGCTGAATATTATCTGTCTCAACCATACTCAGACAGTGGAATTTTGATCTGAAGAGAGAAGGAGATTTTAAAGCCAAGTCCTGTGGAATCAATCTCATAAGGGATTTTGAATCCCAGCACGTCTTTCTGAAATAAAACTTCCACTGATTTCAATGGGAGTTTTCCTTTCATATGTGCTGAGAAATGCCCTATACAATTCAAATCTGGAAAATTAACTGCAACCATATACTATTATCTAACTTTAGAGGAAGCACTCAAATATAGCATATTCTTTTACACAGGTTTATTGAATGTTTGATTTCATAAACGCTGCACAGAGGATTACTGGACTTCTTGATATACAGTTTAAGTTCCTGGAGTGACTCCTGCTTCTTTGAATTGTCTTCCAAAAAGAGAGAGAAATGTGTTGAAGTGAGGAGGAGTGCAGTAGGTAAAGGCTTAAACTGATATGCAATTTAGTTCCAGTTACCCTGAGAACTCTAAGGGTTAAGTTAACTTGGAGGGATCATGTGAATGCCTATGCTATATATCTATTTTACATTTGTGACACAGAGCTTACTGTATGGTTCAAGGAAATCAATTCACAACTTTTAGTAAAGTATCAATAGGGCTAACAGGACTATGGGCAAATTAGCACATCTAAGGTGTCTTTCTCTCTGTCCAACAGTTAATTGTCTACCAGGGACTCTGCCAGTGATGACATGAAGCCGTTACTGAACCTGGTTTAATTTACAGAGAAACAGAATGTTTTAGGGTGTTTTAATTTTCTGACAAAATGTTTTCCAATTAAGGGCACAAAATAGATGGGAAAGTGATCATACAATTGCATGTTGAAAACTCAGCTATTTTTCCATTAGCAGAGCTGTAGCACAACTCTGTAAACAACTTCACTGGAAACACAAGTGGAAACCAGGCCATTTCTCAAATAACATGTTTCAGTTCAGCTTTTTCCCCGCTTCCCTTTGCCCAGCCTGTACTTTGACAGATAACCAACTCTGACAAGCATACTCCTGTGGTGGGGAAGTACAGGCCTGAGATTTTGTGAAGGATTATACTTCACCATCCAAGTGTTCAAGTCATTAAGGGAGGAAAAGTGACTTTCATGATCATTTCATTTTTCCTTTGCATTAGTTCCTATGGGTTTGCAATAACCTTTGCAATGCTTACATCATGCTGTGCTGAGAACAGGCAGTCTCCATGAACTAATCTCTCATCACCTACATGTGGCTCGGGAACTGCTCAACACTTCCCAGTTCAAAGCACTTTCAGACGTCATTTCCACACTTCTTGAGTTTGGCTTGCTCTAGGAGTGCCTCAGTGTGCTTTGACAGTAAGGCAGAATTTGCACTAATTGTCCTCTGGAGTGGTTTGAGGCTACAACGTGGGAGGGTGAAAGCTGCAAGACAGCCAAAAAACCTAGAAATAGCACTGGCTCTTGAGAAAAAACAAAGCGTGAAAAAGCAAAACCACAAGTAGAGACTCAAAGTGCATAGCAGGGCCCTACTGGTATCTCTAAGTGAAATGGTTCACAGTTTTACGTCAACTTCCAGAAAAAAATGTACATCTGACCATAAGACACAAAGGTTTACAGAAAGGTGAAAATTATTCTGAGCAAATGAGCTCCAGAACCTGGGAGAAGAGTGAAATTAGTTGCCTGAGTTAATTAGCAAGCTGAGAAGAGCAGGTAAGTCAGCGTGGTAAGACATCTCTTTTTCTCCTGACATTCTGGCTCCTACTTTTATATGTTTGATATGCACTTTGCTCCTTAGGTTTAAGTTGAATAGCCAGTTATTGATGAATAAGAAAGCTTTCCTGGTTGTGATAAACTCACAGGAAATAAATAAGTTTTTCTTTGTTCTAGAGTCAATACATTTCCATAAGCAGGATTGGGCAGGGCTCTGACATTCACAGAAATACTTGTTTGAAACTGAAATGCTGTCATCTGACAAACCTGCATGTTAGGAGAGGTTGGTTTGATAGTAAGTTCTCTGTTTAATTAATAACAAGAACAAATAACAGGACCTTCTTAGTCACTCTATAGACTTTACAGACCAGGCCTGTCCTTATCCCTGGAGAAGAAATAATCTGCTCTGTTTGTAGTTCTTCTGAGACTTCTCCACAGGAATTTTTTACATCAGGTTTCTTTGTAGAAGCCTTGTTAATCGACCTAACCAAGAATGCATTTCCCCTTACAATCTTTCAAGTCTGTGAAAAGGCCTTTCACACTCTCAAGAACTATTTCTATTGTAAGTCTGTATATGCTTTTCTTCAATGAGGAATTCACATTTCAAACATATTTTTGAGGGAAACTAGGGGCTGTCTTATCCCAAGAGGTCAATGGACAGAAGTATCTATCTAGACTAAATTGCTTCTAAAGCTCACTTGAAGACAGAAAAGGAATGCCTTACTATTGAAAGGCTTTGAATGTCTTCACAACTGCCTCTTCAGTAACCACTCAGAACTGATGACTCTTTCAGACATCTGACTTTCCAGGAGAATGTCAGTATCTGAAATAAAATTATAGTACTTCGCCCTCAGCCCTATTCTTTCAGAAGCAGAATATTATATTTCCATTTCTTTATCATGGAAGAATTTGACATTTGCTATATGGGTCTGATGACCCTTGCTTACTTATATATGAATGTCTAAGGAGTGCACAAACTCCAGAATAACCCAGCATAGAAAAGAATTAAGGACTGAAATTTTCAGGATAGATTTAGGTCATCCTCATTGCAATACTTCCCAGATATACATATCCTATTTGCTGCTGGTAATCAAGGAAAAGCAAGAAACAAATAAAAGGAAAGAAGCTTCAGAAGGGAACTGCTCTTACAAAGATATGGCTAATTTGTTTCATGGATTAGGTCTGTAAGCACAAACAATTCTCCACGGTTGGACACCTGATGTAACGAACATTTCCTACTTACCTGTTTCTTGTTCCAAGCATTTTTTAAGTTTGAGGTAGAGGGGTTGTTTTTTTTAATTTTCTTGTTAGAGATTTTTATAAATTTCTGTAGTATTCTCAGAGGCTTTGTCATTCTTAAAATGGAAAGACTTTCCATTTAATTTTAAACTTTTCTTTCTCTTTTTCTTTATGCCTTATGCCTCTCAATTTTTGCTTTTCCTTTTCTTTTTACCTTCAGCTGCTCTTCTGATTTCCTTCTTTCTTTTGCTTTTCTACTTTTAATTGCTACTTTTGGAAAGCTGAAGTGAAAAAGGAGATTAAATATTCTTTCTACAGCAATAACAGACATTAACCACAGTACCTCTGAACACCTACCAAGAGCTTATGGAAAGAAGGCTTTCTTTTTCCTTTTCTTTACTTTTAACTCTGCTTTAAGAGTGTATCGTTGTATTCTTAGGTGAAATATCTTGAGGTGAAGTCAGTAATTATACAAGGCATTACTAGGGGTCTGTAATGCAATAATGCAATTAACAAATCTCAATGGATACAATTGGAAAAAAAAAAAGACAATTATATGACCATTATAGGTTAACTTATAAAACTTCCATGATTCAAAAGTTTTTTTAACTATATATCTTATATTTTTAAGTACTTAAATTAATGTGACAATACTAGAAGGGAGCTAAAAGGGACAAATATTAATATTTGTAAGGTTGTTTTCATTTGATTTTTTTTTTTTTAATGTGGTGTTTTCACTTAGCTAACACTTGGCTAGCACCCAAACACAGCCATTTGCTCACTGCACCCTCCTCCCTCCCCCCCAGGGATAGGGGAGAGAATTGGGGAGCAAGGGTAAGGAAACTCATAGGATAAGAACAATTTAAGAATTGAAATAAAATAAAACTTGAAATAATGCTGATATTAAAATAATAATAATACTAATAAAATATGAAAATGAGTGATACACACTACAATTGCTCACCACCCACTGACTAAGCCCAGCCTGTTCCCAGATAATGATCCCAGCAGAGTGGCAATCCCAAACCAACACTGCTATCCCAGAAGAGCGAGAGCCCGAGCAGAAGTTGAAGCCAAAAGAGGAAGAGACTCATTGATATACTGAACGTGACGTTATATGATATGGAATATCCCATTGGCATATTCAAATACCAGTTTAACTTGTTAAATATTCCTTACCCCCTTGCAAGATCTTGCACTTGTAGACTAACAAAACACAAAATGTCCTTCACTTCCAGTGACCAAAATGCGAACACTGGTATGTTATCAGCGTTTCTCTCATAACAAATCCCAGACTGAAAACAAAACACAGCACTATTCTAGCTACTAAAAAGAATCCCAGCTCTGTTCCAGCTAAAAACCAGGACACAGGAGTAGAAAATAAGTGAACTTATGCTGGATCAGAGAGACTGGAGTTACACTGATCCTGTAGGATGATTAGTGCCCTCTGCTACCAAGTGCTCAGATTTCTGAGGCAAGCATTCATGGTCTTGCAGGAGTGACCACTAAATGAAAATTTCCTTAGGCTAGTTCAGTTTATGCTGGACTCTCACGATAAGTAATATGCTTAGCCTGAGGGCAAAGTAAGAGGAATGAGCTTATTTGGATAGATTTTGCTATTTCACACTAACTTTACCCCTTTCATGCTCTCCCTCCTACTATTCCTTTGCATGCTGTCTGCACATATATTGACGCTTTCCGGCTGGGAAGAAATATCCATGCATGTTGGGAAAACTCCATGTGTTCACATGCATAGTTTCTACCTTTTCCAGTGCATATTTTCTCTAGCTGATAATTGTGTTTCATTTGAAACAGTGATGCCAAACTTTCAACATTCCCAGCATTGGATGGAGCAGTTTAATGAGAAACCTAGAGGAACTATAAAATTCTCAGGGAGAATAACAAAAACCTTACAGAATTATAAAAGTCCCAGTCATCTCTACCCTGACTACACAGCATTGTTATGCCGTCTATCCAAGAAGGATAAAAACACCTAATCAGAGAGAAGGGAAAAAATGGAGCCACATATTTTTAACCTAACTCTTCATGTCATAATCCTGATTCAGCAGTGCAATAATTCAGCAATAAGTTGGGAACTCGAACAGGTTTTCAACTGTGACAGATTAAAAACTGAAAATACTAACAGATACTTCCATGGTAAATTTTCTCCATTGTGTTTTAGTGAATGTGTGTGATCCAAACTACAAGAGAAATACAAGATGTGGACATCATAGCTTTTAATGCACTGGGTATGGCACTCGTAAAGACACAAAGCATAGTGTCTTTCTATAGTGTCCATAATAGGAATTAGTGGAGTCAAAATAGCATTTTCATCTGCTGATGAAATTTTAACCTTCAAATTAAGCACAAATGAGGATGACTAAATCATGCATCTTCACTATGGAGTGTGGGACAATTGAATCAGGAAGCCTGTTAAATTGTTTTTCATGGAAATTTGGTCAGTGGTAGATGATCTAAGATTCTAAAAATGGATGGATAAAGTTGAACATGAGTAGAGAGGAGCTTGGCGTAGAGGAAGGTAGGAGGACATCAGGAAGTTCAGACAAATTTGGATCATCTTTTAAAAAGCATCAGAATTTTGGAGTTTTATCTGAATCAAATTGTTTGCTCCCCTACCTTTACCTTTATTACTTTACCCATTGACTTGACAGTTATCCCTACATGTAGCTTCTATGCTGGCACACATCAGTATTTAATCTTTTACTTCAAACAATGCAGGAATTATTTTACATTCTTTCCATGTGTTCCTTATTAGTATCTTGAAAGCAAAGGGACCGACCTCCCAGCATTTCCTGTTCAGAAAGCCTTCAGTTCTAAATGTCTAGAGAATATCTGAAAATATTTGTTTATAAACACATTTTTAGAACTTAGCTGCATATTCAGAGCCAGGCTGGATGTGAAGGTTGTTTACAGCTATCCATATAACCAGATCTGGAATGTGGGTTGTTTATTGTAAGAAGAAAGGTCTTGAAGAACTAAATAAAAGAAAACTGAAAGTTTGATAAAGTTTTGTTTAGTCAAAGTTCTAAATAAATTCCTGAAGGTTTTCTCTTGCTCTCAGCTACTTGACGCCTTTTGATCATTTACAGATGGCTCATGTGGGATTGTTATGAGATCCAAGAGCAAACCTTCTGCAGACTTGCAAGCCAGTTTTGCTACAGCCCAGTGAATCCAAACAATAAGTCATAAATCAGATACTTCAAGCCATTCTGCTACCATTTTGCAGGATGTAACTCCACCCTTAAGGACCAACGGCTGAGCCTTAGATGAGAATATAGAAATAGGTGTGATCTGTGTGATGTCATTGCTCTGAAGATTAATAAGTTAAGTTTGCTTGACAGTTTGGCCTTATTTTGAACCCCATTAGCTGCTGTGCTTTAAAATCCACCATCTAACCTGAACTGCAAATCTCCACATATTTTTCAATACAGTCAATAAGTAAAGGAAAGATAATGCTCCTTTATTTAAAGATATTTCAATTGTGACAGGAAAAAAGATAGCTATAAAAAAAAAATAGTTGAAGTTTAAAACTGGTGCATGTATGTAAAAGACAATTTGTCTGAACGTCAATTGTGGGATCCTGTATTTGGCATCTTCTAGCCATACATAAGTGGACTAAAAAGATTTTTTTAGATAACAGTCTTGGGAGCTTATGTCATTTATTTGTTATTTTAAATGCAAATTCACTTGTAGATGGGCTTGCTGGGAGCCAGACTTGCTTTTTCAGAGAAGATATTTATCCCTTCATATAAAACACATCAGTAGTGCTACACTGTCAGAGTCTTTTCCTCCATAAAGAGATATTTGAATCTGGTTAGAAGAAAAAAAAATACAGACTTTCAATTATTCTCATCTGTATGATTTTTAATACTACATCATTATCATCATCACAACTACAAGGAAAACCCAGCTACATTATAAGGAAAGATGTCAGTATACATTGCTTTTGTATTCAAATATTAAAAAGGATTATTCTGTGTCTTTTGCCATTCAAGAAAACTCGATCTCAGCAATAAGCATGTCCATATTTTTGTGAGGAAGTGCCTAGACTTACCATTTCCACTTTACATTTTAATTATAAAATGCATTGTCACTTTTCAGGTCAGTTTTCTGCTGTATTTCAGTGATTGCATCCTAAGACTTTTTTTCTTCCCGTCTGTTTAAAGTAGTGCTGTGCTTTTTTGGTCAGATAAATTACAAAGCTGCACAATTTTTATTTTTTTTTTCTCTATTTAGAAATTATTATGATCTGAAATTTCTTCAGCTATGTCTTTTTTCCCCTTCTTATGTGGACATCCCAATACTCAGCAGACAGTTGTTACTAGGGCTTCCAGTATAAGTTATTTAATCCAGCCTGGCAAAAACACAGCTGAATATCAAAGGGATATTAACATTTCAGTTTGCCAAGAGTGGCAGATCTGATTCAAAGCTGGCCCAGAAGACTACAAATAATGGCCTGTTAAAGAAAGGTGACAGATTATTTCATGCTGTGTTTCATGTGCAGTCTAAAAGCATGCTGCGAGACCTGGCTAAAGCTCTAAAGAGGAAAATACATCTTATGGCAATATTCAGCTAACAAAAAGAGAGGGAGAGAGAGAGACGCATACAAATCTCAGCGCATTCCTTTAGTCCAAATTCCTAGGCTGGGATAATAATTAGTAAGGATTTTCACCTCTCTTTTGGCTCACAAGTGGTTTGCAATCACATCGTGGGGCGGGGCAATGTCTTCATTCACCCTTGCTGAATAACTTCTGTGAATAATTTGCAACTTCTTGCTTGTTCACAAGCATTTCACCAGTTACAAGTATTTGATATGCAAGCTGTTTCCTTTGGAAATGCAGGTCATAGAGTGTGTCTGCTCCCTTGCTGGATCAGAATGAAGGTTTGGATTAAAATTTTTCTGATGATGAATTTAAAACTTTTTTCCACCCATTTGAAGACATTTGCATTTCCCAACAGAACATGGTTCCGTCATTGTTTTTCTGATCAGTTCTAGTGCTGAATCTCTGAAAAAATAATTAGCTAAAGGAAAATGCAAACCATATGTCTGTACCTGTTTCTATAAAATGACAAGCATATACAAATATCCAGGAAGTACTGTAGATAATAGGGGCCCTATTTAGACTAAATTAAACATGTTTGGGATCTCTCCGTTTTTGGAAGGCAGTGTACTGGTCTGATACACTAGTCCAGACTATTAATGGAAAATATTTTTTTCCAGTGTGCACGCCAAAAACCACACTTAGTGGAGCTGTAGAGAGGAAACTCGAGAGTGGGTGATGTATGCTATTTCCTATCTTGAGTCTGCCTGTCTGCTTTTGTATCTCCAATAAAACTGAGCAGCAAAACTTTTTGTGCTGTAATAAACTCCTTACATCAGTCTGATAGGGGGATGGGGTAACTTGAGCAGGATCTTTGCAGCTCAAAAAGAAATAAATGCATCTTCTTGGTAATGGGAATCAGATTCCTCACTCTGAGTGGGAGGCACTCTTCCTTCAGTGCTTCCTGTGACTGATATAATTTGTAACCTCCCCCTTTAAGCCTAGTGCCAACTTCTTGTCCCATTTTAGCTTTTCAAACTCAAAATGGGTGCATTCACTTGAGAAATGTGAACAGAGTTGCGCATCATTAGCCAGGGTTCAAGGTGTCTTGGTGTAATTTTCAGTGTCATTCAATGCACATTCACTGATGAGTGAGTTTGCATAATAATTTCTAACAATTTGCTTTGATCAAAGTCCAGCAGCCTGTGGGCAAGACACTGTAAGATGTGGCCAGAGCAGATGAGATGCAGGTGAGAAGGTGGCAGGTATTTACAGCCATATGTTGAAAAGGTGTTAGCTACATGATCACTACAGGGGAAAATCAGGGTCTCTGGAAAGGCAGATTGGCACTGAGTTAGGGTAGTGCTAAACCTTCCTCATGCCTCCTCCTTACTGTCATTTCTGTTGCTATTGATTGGTATTTCCTAGAGTGGTTCTTGCAGGAAGCAACATCCATGAGCCAGAGCTGGTCCCCTTGCAGGCTGCTCACCACAGTGGCCTCGGGCTACCAAGACAAGGAGTTACAAACTCTTTCTCTGTGACACAGTCAAGTTCCAGTCAGTCACACTGTGGTAACCAGCGAGAAGCTTGCCCAAGGCATAAGTATCAGCCAAAATAACAGATACTCTATGTATCTCAGCCTAGGAGAGAGAAGATGGAGTCGGCGTGGTTCAGAGGACGTTGCTAGCAGAAATCTCCTGGATGCTGCACTGCAGCCACTGAAATTTTAAAGCATTAAGAAAGAATGAGTCAGATTTTCAAATATGCTTGTATTTAGCAAGGTGTGAAGGGACACATTTGTCATTTATTGAAATAGTAGTCCTGGGGTGCTTTTTTTTAAAAAAAGCAATTTTTTATTGAAGTGGCTATTGCAATAGCTAATCCTTTCAAGAGCACGTTTGTGAGCATTTTTAGGTCACAAAATAGCCACTAATTAAAACCTTTGAAAGAAAAACCACATTTTTCTTGCAGTGTTTTCCCATTATTGAAGTTAGATCATTTTGAGATGACTGTGAACAAAACAGTAAACAGAAAAATGAAATAAACTCTCCAGCTAGCTTCGCCTGGGAAAAGGATCAGCTAATCACAGGGCAAGTAAGACCCATGGATGCGGTAGTTTTTCATGTGCTTGAAAATCTGGTCTGGGGAAAACCATTTGACTTTATTAATCTCTTAGGACTATTTCAATGATATATTTTTGAGCAGCTTGTTCCATATAAATTGAGGGATTTTTTACTAACTCAGCAGTATCTGGGAATGAACTGATCAATACATTCTCATATCTGCCTACAGTCATTGATGACAGTTTCCAATGTCATAGACAACACATTTTTGCAGTGCTTTTTAGCTTCTTTCTTTCTTCTGAGCTTAAACTAAGTTCAGCTACTGAAACATTTCCTGCTGGAGAGAGGAAGCTGTAATAACTAACCCTGTGATGGCTGATTATGCTGTTCCCCTTTGAGTTGCAGGAGGAAGAACCTACAATAATATTTGTTTCGGGTTGTGATTATTAAAAGGCAAGTTCTCAGGGAACTCCTCAGTATGGGGAAGAGAATTCAGACAGGGCACTGAGAACGTCAGCTTTGAAATTCAGTGCACATATGAGGTCCCTAAGAAAAAGGTTGCAGTCAGTGGATAAATGGATACACCTTTCCTCCACAGAGTAGTAACAATTCTTGCCACTTCATTTTAGAGGGATTATTATAGTTATGGTAGGGGAATAGTTTAATCTTTCTGTGACTGGAAAATAATATTTCTTGTTCCTCCTTTGCAAGAGAGATTGGATTCATTCTTTTGTGAAGTTTTTTCCTCAATATAGGAATTGCTTAAGAGAACAGTTTTCACAAGCTCTTTTCCATATATCTGAAATGACAAAGAATGATGCACTTTATCCCTGAAACGTAGACAGGCATTTTATCTTTGTCTATTGATTACATAACACTTGATGCAATGGCACAAGTTTAACTGAGAGGCAACTTTTGGTTTGTAGAAATATTTGGGCTTATGCTTTAGTATCAGCCATCAAGAAATCAGCTTGCTGCAGATCCCAGGTCAGATGCAGACCTGGCAGTTGCAAAAAGTGTCTGCTAACTTACAGAGAGCCACTTTACAGTTTCTTAGATTTAGACATTGGCCAATCTTGAGGACTCTGAAATACCTTACTTCTGCACAGGGATTCACACCTAGAAAATCTCAAATTCTTTCAAGTGTATAGATTGTTCTGCTGTCTCTCAATATGCCCACAATGGTGCATTCTCTTCACTTCCCTCTTCCAGTGCTCCTCATGTGACTGGTTTAAATTAGCACACATGTGATGTTTCTCTTCTCCCCGCCCCTGGCCCCAGGCTTGTGATGCAGGAGGAAATGATTTTCAATGATACTGAGTAAAATCAGATGTGGGAACCACTCAATCACCTATGCAAAGCCGCACAGTGCTGTGTTTACCAGAGTTATTTCTCACTTAACCCAAGTGATTTGAGAGTATGTGTCTGTGGGATTTTGACTTGCACAATAGGTTGGGTAATGAGCTAAATAAATTTTGCAAAGTAAACTGGCATGTGCTCATGAGTCAAATTAAATGTAAGGGGAGTTAGGTGTGCATTTCATTAGGGGGACAGAGCCCCAATTCTCTGGAGTGGTGTGCAGCTTGCTGAAAAGCGAATGCATTGCTGTGTACTGTTGTAAGAGGCAGCTGGAGAATGACGGTTGCCATAGTGATCCAGAAAAATTTTAAACAGCTAATATTTCCTACACAGCTGAATAGATTGGGCTGAGTAGCAGAATCTGAAATCATCATCTTTAGCGCAACTAAGTTCATTTTAAATGCATTTGTTGAATGTTTTCCTATGGCATGCTGGGTACTCTACAGGACCTCAAAGTGTTACACCAGTGTAATGTATAATCTGCAACTGAAGTGCTCAAAGACAGGCACACTTAAGTGGGGTGATGACAGCTGAGTACCATAACATAAGATGATTCAAACCTTGGTGAAGGACCAAGTATGACAGTAAGACA
Organism: Antrostomus carolinensis; assembly: GCF_000700745.2. Lineage (NCBI taxonomy): Eukaryota > Metazoa > Chordata > Aves > Caprimulgiformes > Caprimulgidae > Antrostomus > Antrostomus carolinensis. The sequence goes on from NW_010330815.1 coordinate 129,422, forward strand.
ACTGTCAAGTGATGTTGTATCCATTTGGAAGAGATAAAGGACTTTGATTTTGATAGTCCCTTCTGCAGTCAGACTCCACTGTAAACTGCGTATTATAGAAGGCTGAAAAAAACTTATGAGGAAACTTAACATTTTCTCTAAAGCACCCACTGCATGACACTTGTTTTTAATTTTTTTTCTTGATCCATCCTGTACCAATTTTCTGCCACTGAACAACAGCCAGTATTGGATGCTTTCAGAAGCTATAAAGACATAGCAGGGAGATGGTTCTCCCTTCTCTGGTACACCTGTCTGGGAGCTAACTTGTCAGGGAAACTGCATAGTTGATCTGTTTATGAGTGGTTATGTGTTTGGGGGGAGTGTTTGGGTTTTTGGGGGTGTTTTTTATTACTATTATTATCTAGACTCTCTTACAGCCCACTTTTTAAAGATGGACTACCTCCAGTAGTTTTGTATTATCAACAAGCTTTGTCTTGCCATTATTAAGTGAATTTTTGATAATTTATGACTGTGTTGAACATTATGGGTCTCAGAACAGAACCTTGTGGAATTTGTGACAGAAAAAATGTTGCATCAGTTGTAAAAACTGAATACTTAACCTCTCTCCTATCTTTAAATAATGGTTAATTCACAAGCAGATGCTCTACTTTTTCCTTTCATGTGGAACAACATGAATGAGGGATCATGTGTAAGGGGTTTTGAACACAAAACTTTCAAAAATTCCACTCAGAACTAAATCCGACATCAATTCCTAGGGAACCTGGAAATTTTCTGTACAATTTTTTTCCAGCTTGGAGAAATAAAGTTGCTTACTTGCTGCAGGATAATAGCTTCCTGCTATGACTAAGAACTGTGACAAGTAATCTAGATCCAGATTTCTCCTATGAGCCCATCCAAAACACTCCAAATACTGAGGTCTGGCTTTTTTGAGCCTTTGGCCTTGGTGCCATGTTCAGCTGCAGAGCTATTATTCCAGGCACAGTGGAGTTAGTAGGTTCAAAAGTCTCACAACAAACGCATTGTTCTGAAGTAAGTTTGTTATGAAATCACACTGTCTTCAGTGCTGACAGAGGCTGTTTCTTTTTTGCTGAATACTGTGTAAAGTAATGAATCCAGCTATGGACTTGCAAAGTTACATTATACAGTCACCCAAGGGGGTTCTCCTTGTCCTTGCTGTGCATACAGAAATGTGCAGTCTAGCAAGTAACTTGTATGTGACTGCATATTTTATTTTTCCTCTAAACACTGTGCTGTCAAAATGGATCTGTCTTGTCACATGAAGGACCTGTGTGTCAAGTTATAAGTAAATCCCTTTGAATAAGAATATGTTGCCTTAATTGCATCCTTTTTTTGATTTTCCATCTATTTTTAAAAAATATCTTGATTGCTTCTGATAACATCTGATGTCTTACAGGTGCTGCCCACTACTTTAAGCGCATACAGGCTCATGGCTAGCTGGATGCTTTCATAATCAGCAGCAGCTGCGTTCATTTGTAAGCTGACATGCTTGCATAACTGGGCCTGATAGTTGGTGACTTTCAAGAGAAATCCAGTTGTTTTTATAAACCACACATTTCTGCAGCATCGTCCATAAACGTATGTTTTTACTTGTTAATAATCACAATAGAACTGCACCTTATTCTTTTGGGTATCATCTCTGTTTAACGTCACTGCCTTTAAAGCTTTTCTTGTTTTGTTAATTGTCATTTCCCTTTGAGTTAGTTTCATGACTGACACATTACAGAAGTTGCATTTTACTGTATGAGCATCTTTGTCTTGATGATCCTCTGAACAGTGATAATACAGAGACTGAGGAGGAAACAAGCTGTCAGCAGATGTGAAATTTTACAGTGTGAGTAGATTCAGTTCCCTTTCCTTGTCATATCTCTGGGACTGTCAGCAGTGAGATACTACAAAATTACTACAGTGAGATATACATAGATAAAAAAGATGAGTAAGAAGGAAATACACATCTGTCCCCACTTTTGATTTGAACCAAAAATATAGAGGCGATAAGCTCTTGCTCCTCATCTTTATCATTCGAATGCCCTATCAGCTGTATTTTCTCAAATTAATAAATAGCACTTCTACCCTTTCTAAATTTTAGAGAAATTAATTAAGCATAATTGGTGACCTTGTCTCAGAGGATTAGGCAGCCAAAGTGCTTCAACTTTCAATAAGATCGAAATCCTTAGGGATACATACTCACTACCATATTAGCAGACTCCTCTTTTTTTTTTTGTCTTGCTTCCTACATTCCCACTCATATACCAAGGTACATGTCAGCAACAAATAATAATATTGTCAGGTCTGTTTAGCTTTCCCTGATTCTGCTTCTGTTTGTGCTTCCTCCCACTGTAGTACTGAAGCATGTTGAAGTAGCAAGTATTAATAATCCTCAGTCACTTCCCACAAATCCTCCCTTCCCAGACATGTCCACAGAAGGATAGCTTGAGGACTAACCAGTGAGCAGCTGAGCTTTACAACATGCAGGAGATGTCCTCAGAAATTTAGTGACATACCCTCAGGAGTGCAACAGCAGAACACAGAAACACGAGGATGGCTTTAGAAAGTGTCTGTGAACATCTGCTGCTAAACTAACCCAGATGCTTGGGCCCCAGTGTCAATTATCTGAGTTTATGCTCTAGTCCAGGCATGTCACAGATCCCTTTTGAAAAGGGGGCTTCAGTTCCTAAGTGATGTCAGAGTATTAGTAACTTTAGCATCTCAGCTTTTGCCCAAATCCGGAAGAATCACTGTAGATGGATGAACGATGAAACACTATTTTAGGCAGAGAAAGCTACACAATCATTGCATTGCTTCTAATGTATAAATTTGGTTTTAAAATTATTATAAAACAGGGAAGCTAGAAACACTGATTTCTTATGTAATATCTTACAAATTTCCTGTTTCTGAAAGGTGGTGTAGAAAATACTGCTACCTGTAGACATATCCCATTGGAAAGTTTAGCTGGAAATTACATGCCATTTTATAAATCTCTAGTTGTTGTACCCCCCAGAATTAGGGCAGGTAATAGAATTTTTGCTTTTTCTTTATGAATCTTCCTGTGAGAATTCAAATAAGAGAGGTCCCTTGTAATAACATGTTTGGCACAATTCTGAGAAAACGGATACCAGAAAAACCTCACCAAAAAAATTAAAATCATATTTCCTCTCCCCCAAAGCCCTACCACCATGGACAAAAACAGAGAGAAAAGAGGGCAGAATGAAATAAATGAGAAATATGAAAGTCCTTCAGAAGGCATTCTCAAGAAATAAAAGAACACATTTATATTTCATAATGTGGTCCCCAATCACCAAGAAAAAGCATAAAATTAAGCAATTCCCTGTAGACATTCTGTATGATAGCACTGCTTTAATAATTAAAACAGAAGTCTTTTTTAAAAAAAGAACTCAATGTACGACTCCCTTCTTTCTGAATGCATTACCCTGACTGACTGGGAGAACTCCTCATGAAGCAGTTCAATGGTATAGTAGCTGCTATATTTTTTATTTTTTTTTAACTTCAGGTTCCTTCTCTCCTCTTTCTCTTATCACCCTGGATTTCACAAGATGATCTGACTGACCGTCTTTGAAAGTCACAGTCCCAGTAACATGGCATTTTCCAGAAGCGCACAGACAGGCAGAAGGGAAGCCAAGTGAAAGATCCCAGCATTTCTTTACACAACTACTCTCTTTTTATAGTTATGTCAGGTCACACAGAAAAGTGGGCACCTAAAACATACAGTTTCTGCACATGAGACTTTACGTACTTAGATCCAATTACAAATAATAGCAACTGTGCATTTGACATGCCATTTTTTAAATGTATACTTCCTTGATAGGCTGGAGTTGAAAGGCCAACAAATGATACCAAAACTGCATCACTGTAAGCAGAGGCAGGTGCTAGAATTTTTGCAGCCATTGCAGACATTTTGGGTTACAGTTTGAGGTCTCTGGTAAATCAAAAAGTTAATTTCTCAGAAGGCCTATGAAAAAAAATTGTCACTTCAAGTGTGAGAGAGGGATTGGTTAAGGGTAGGGATTTTTTGTTGTTGTTGTTGTTATTTAGTCCAGTGAGCACTGATAGATGTTCAAGATAGAGATCACTGAAAATTTGGCCATAAAAATATTTTCTGTGGTTCCTTTGTGAGACATCTTGGGTGATGGTTTGTTTTTCCTGCACAAACAGAAGAGCTGTATCAAGTTAGAGCTTTATAAAGCACAAGTTGGTAGGAATACACAAAGCATATGAGTGAATAACCAGTGTTTTTTGATCATTTCTAATTAAGTAATTATGCCTTCACCAGAAAACAATACCCACAAGAATGTGGCAAATGTCATAATACATACAAAGGAACTAATTTTCTCAGTGAAAAGAAACAAATCTTATTAAGGATATAAACACCTTTTGGTCTTTGAACTCCCAGGTTGGGAATGTTATTTCTCAGATGATATTTTAACACTATGGTTTTGCTGCAGAGCAAAACAGTAACTTTGGGATAGATACTCCCTTTAGTTATTATGTGGGTGGGAAAGTAAACTTCCTTAATTTGAGGAGGTGAAGGAGTAACCTCCGCAGCTCATTTTCTTTCTTAAAATACTTTCTTTGAGTAACTGGGAAGGCATCAAGTATCCTCTTATGTTTTCTGTTAGGCTTTCTAAGTTGCTGAAGAAGGAGCTTCGGGAGCTGATGTGGAACATGAAGTGCAGAAATTCATGCAGTTTCCCCATTGTCTATATAACACAGAAGCCAGGGTCGCTGAAACAGACTAAATAGATTGCCACTCAGACCACTTGCTACTTGCTAGTAGATTGGCACTCAGCCCCAAATGGAAAACTATGATGAAGAAAAACAGAATCATGTCTCCTTTTCAATGCTACCTGGAAAAAGCAGCTGTTACCCATTTTCCCTTTTCTTTCTTTGTGCTGGTTCAATTTTCCATCTAAAGAATATGACAATACATCTGAATTCCTTGACATGCCCAGGTACTGTTCTTGGGATTTATTTTTCATGTGTTGGAAAACCCATATCTGGTCATAGGTTTCCAAAATAGCCTCTGCTTTCCCACTAATATACAGGTTTTCACACTACCCTTCGTGTGTTGGAGAAGTCATGGTAATGAATATATAATTTAGTAGAGATTTTTCTAAAGATTTTTGTCCTATCGGACCTTTTCTTAAACTCAGTCTGTCGTCTTTTCACCCCTTCTGAAAATTAAACATGATGCAGTGAGAAAAAATTTGGTACAAAGTAGTTTGATAACATTAACATCCAGGCTACTAGCTATTTTTAAGATCTATTATTTCATATTTCACTGCCTCTGTCACTTTCTTCTACCTCGAGCTCCATGAGTTGCTCCTGGTTTTATCTGAAAATCACACACTGGAAATGTGATCTATCTGGTAAATGAACAAACAAGGGAAGGGGAAGCCACAGGAAAATTCACTGAACAAATCCACTTTGCTGTGTTTTCTATTAAGGCTTTTCTTGGGTCATGTGGAAAACTAGGCACCTAAATTCATATTATGGAGTAATGGGATTCGAGTGTGAATCTCCAGTGTCCTTGCATGAATATTTAAACCCCTCGTTGCTTGAAGAAAATGAGATGCATCATGGTACAGTTGGCCCCAGCTCTGCCTGAAACTTTGCAAGAGGGCTGGCAAGCCTCACAGGTCTGTCCTCGTTGCCTCCCGTTTAAATAATGACCTTGTTGTTCAGAAGAGCTTCTCTGGCACAGGGATTTTTTTTTTTTAAAGAAAAGAAAACAGCTGCTGAAGACTTCATATTTTATACATAGTATTGCTTATTTTGAATTTAGGAGTATCAGCGTTGATGTCACGTGATACTATATTTCCTTTCACTCATAGGTTGGTAGGGTGTGATTTTATAGTTTTCTTTCTTGAGATTCATTGTTTTTTGATACTTATTTTTTTGCGCATAGCTCTTTCTAAAGGACTCGAGACAGACAAGATGTCATCTGTGGAGCTTCTAATGCAAGTTGCATTGTAAGTCAATGCAGTAGCTTTCAGATTTTGTTTTTTGCACACAAAATAGACTCAAAGGCTTTAGTATTAGTAAGGAAAGCAGTAAGGGGGGGAATAAGGGAAGAAAAGGGTGGCAACATGTTTTCTCTCTGGAGAATATGTTAAGAGGCAAGCCAGTTACGAAGGTTTGGCATATTGAAAGTTCATATCATGGGACAGCAGCTCTCCTTTATTAATCACTGTGATAATAAGGAAAACGCATATCCTGTTCCTGAGTCCAAGGAATAGAAGCCTACATTTATTTTTCTTCCCTAAGCATCTTTCCAGGTATGTATTCTCTGGCTATGTAATAACTTGAAATGGACCCCAACTAATATCTGTTTTCAAACATTTAAAAATCTTGGTATTTGAATTTAGAAAACAATAACCAAAACATAAATAATTCTTAGATAAAGGTTAAAAAGGATAAAAACAGAAGCCTCAGAAAAGAAATATGTTCAAACTCCTACATGAAGAAGCCAGACTGGTCATTGTCCATTGCTGCTAAGGTGTGTGGTGCTTTCAGGACCAGGCTTCTTGAGAACCACCTTTACAGAGGCGTTAGAAGAAGAGAGAAGGAAATGCTGTTCTGGAGGTTCATTATCACAAAGTAAGTCCAAACACAATGGTGCTTTACTTCATTTCAGCTATCCTGCTTCTATCAAGTCCGTTTGGTTTTTTTTTTGTGACTATACTTTTAGGAAGGAGAATTAAAATGATGGGTCCACATACCTAGAACATCAGAAAGACTCTGGAAGCCAGCAAAGAGGAAACAGTACCACATATTTATCGCTTTGAGTGATAAATACTCCCCTACTCTAAGATATCAATTTTTTTCCTTCTTGGATATGGCTTCTTCAACTGTCTAATCTCTACTAATTCTTCAGCCCTCTGGTACAAAGCAAACCCACAGGATCATACACAGTACTTTTAAATCACAGACACCTTGACTTAGGATGCAGGAATCCAGTACTGTCCTAAGGGGTTGATATGATATTGTTCTGCTAGGCTATGCCACCTAATTCCTGCTTCCACTTTAGCTTCCAAAATCATGCTCAGTATAGTATTTTGTGATAATATAAGCCTGAATCTTCAAAGGCTTGCTAAGTCCAGATTGTCCTCAGGGAGAAAAGTTCCCAAGAAATTTGACTTCTTCTGCACCAAAGTGTCATTGAGGTGAATTGGGTTACAATGCTCTTGGATTCACAGAGGTATGACCAGTCTTTTTTTTTTCTTCTTTTTTTTTTCTTTTTTTTTTTAAAAAAAAAAGAGATCAGGCATTCAGAGGTAAATGCTCTCCTTCTGGTTCTGTGAAGAGCTTTTACATTTCAGTGGTCATACCATTGTAATGAGTGAAACCAATGGACCATCTGGTCCTCTATTTGATCTCTGGTAATGGCCAGTACCAGATGCTTCAGAGGACAGAGTAGCAGAATCCACAGCTAAATAACAAGCCAATAAGAGAAGGATTTTTTCTGCTCCTGTCAATTAGTGTCTCATTTATGCCTTATAATGTGAGCATTTATTTCTTGTACTTTTTGTTATCCAATAATCTTAAACTTATAATTGTTCAATACTATTTTGGTCTTGGATTCTGGAAATACTGATGGTGGAAATATATTTCTTATTCTCCTCTGCATTTTTCAGGATTTCCTTTCACTTTTACAGTTGACAATATAGATGATCACAGGATTTTATGTTTTACGATGTAAAGGCAATTTTTGACACAGCATAGCTATCCCAGATAACTTAGTAGAAATACAATTAATTCATTATTTGGTCCTGTGTCTGTCCTATTCTCCAGCTAGGGCTTGTTTCACCCTAGTTCAGTGGAAATTTATTTTTGTACTGATTAGAGTAGAAACTGGAATAAATCTTAATAAATATTACAGCTGGATGTACAAGAGGACCTTGATTGAGAGGGCCTTACTTTGATGCAGGCTGGACATAATAATATTGAATCCTAATTTATAATTCAGGATTATTGAGTTCAATTAGTACTGCAGAGCTCAAAAGCTTTGCTGGTCTCACCTGTGTCTAACTGCATGTTCCTACAGCCTTTGCCACAACAAAGTGCTACCTTCCTTAGTACCTCTTGGAGGTATTGCTATACAAACTATTTAATAATAATTTCTAGCTTGCAGGTTTTTGCATTAGTAAATAGCAATAAGCACAAAGTGTGTTTATTTCAGGCTGTTACTTCCAACTAATATGTTACAATGTACTGTTGTTGGCCATGCAGTGGTATGTTCTCAGTCAGTAATGTTTTTTTATATTTTAACTTGTTATTTTTATTTTTTAATTATATCACTTATCCTTTGTTTTCCCTTTCATGCCAGAATGGCCAACCTTTGTGTCTCGTAAGATGAAATCATAGAATCATAGAATGGTTTGGGTTTGAAGGGACCTTAAAGATCATCCAGTTCCAACCCCCCTGCCATCAGCAGGGACACCTTCCATTAGACCAGGTTGCTCAAAACCTCATCCAACCTGGCCTTAAACACTTCCAGGGAGGGGGCATCTACAACTTCCTTGGGCAACCTGTTCCAGTGTCTGATCACTCTCACAGTGAAGAACTTATTCCTAATATCTAATCTAAACCTGCCCTCTTTCAGTTTAAACCCATTTCCCCTTGTTTTGTCATTAACTGCCCTTATGAAAAGTCCTTCCCCAGCTTTCTCGTAGGCCCCCAATCTGATGCATTGGTTTTGTCATTGCTGTGCAGTTCTGCCTTTCTAACCAGGCTGTATGTGAATGAGGTTCAGTGATCAGAAAGGGAAAGAACAGTGCACTGGTTTTGGCTGGGATAGAGCTGATTTTCCTCATAGCAGATTTTACGGTGCTATATGTTGGATTTGTGACTGAAATCTGTTTTGATAACACACTGATGTTTTAGCTATTGCTGAGCAGTGCTTGCACAGAGTCAAGGCCTTTTCTGCTTCTCACGCTGCCCCACCAGTAAGGAGGCTGAGGGTGAGCAAGAAGCTGGGAGGGAACACAGCTGAGACAGCTGACCCCAGCTGACCAAAGGGATATTCCATACCATATGATTTTGTGCTCAACAATAAAAGCTGGGGAAGAAGGAAGGAAGGGGAGGACACATGGAGTTATGGAGTCTATCTTCCCAGGTAACTGTTATGTGTAATGATAATGACTAACCACCTGCCTAACAATGTGAAGTACTGAATGAATTCCTTATTTTGCTTTGCTTGCATACATGGCTTTTATTTTCCCAGTTGAACTGTCTTTATCTTGACCTACAAGTTTTTTCCCTTTTGCATTTCATGTTTCTCTCCCCCATCCCACTGCTGGGGAGTGAGCAAACGGCTGTGTGGGACTTAGTTCCCTATGGGGTTAACCACCAACAAATGCTTAAAAACTCAAGTACCCTTCCCAAACAGCTACTGACTTCCTTGTCTGCCTTTTAAAAAATGACTCAGACTCCCAACTTGCAGAAGTCTTTCAGAGTCTGCTAATTTCTCAGATGTTTTGATCTGCTTTTTCCTACCTTTGCTGTGCTTTACAATTTTCTCATTTTGCTATTCAAGAATAGATCTAAGAGTGAAAAACACAGGTTGGTTTGGTGTTTTTTTTAAAGAAGGTTATCTGAGAAAGAAAAGTTCACAAATCAGATCTGCTATCTAGCCAGAAGATGACTGCAAAGAATTAGTTAATATACAGAAAGAGCATGCAGCTGAACAGGATTTCACTTAGAGTGCACAGAACCAGCACATTTATGACAGAATTGCTTTGCAGCTACCTCAGGGGATGTGATATAAAAAATAATCTTATGTGCAGAACAAGAAAAAGTGGAAAAGACTGGACATTATTGAAAGTTAACTGCAAAGTTCTGAAGAGTAATTTTGTCAAATGTGTAGGAAAGCTAACGAAGTCAAATAGCTGTGGAGTCTCACTGCTGCTTCATGGCAGGGACACGATTGATTTGGCTTCATATAAAACTGCAAGTGTCAATAGATCGAAAATTCACGTATGCTTTAGAAAATCAACAGCCTTTTGGACAGGCTTAATGTGCAACATGCTATACTGGTATGGATGCAAATTTAGCAGGTTTGAGAGGCTTGTGGTGTGCAAGTGTAGATACGGATCAGTTCTCAGATAATTAAACATGATAATGCTACCTCCGATAGCTGAATTATAAGGTGGTATCTAGGTACAGTTCTTTCAAACCCTTCATAACTAGGACATTTCAGTGTATCTGTCATCTGGCAAAATTTTCCAGATTACACAGAAATGCTAACAGAATTAGTTATTTTCTTCTTTGCTAAAGACAAATGTATCCTTGTTTTAAACTCAGTTTGGTGAAAATGTATCAACAACTTTTGCAGATCACTGCAAGTAGTAGAGGGGGAAAGAAATGAGTGGAAAATAATCTCTTTCCAGCATGAATATTTACTGTGGCATAAAAAGACAATTGATTCTCACCGTGATTAACTGCAAGAAATCCTAACACAGAAAAAAAAACAAAAACCCAATGACAAACTGGCACAGGGAAGGGGACTGAGTGAAAGGAATAGATTTTCAATATAAGCATAATCTAAAGCATGGCCTCAAGTCACCAGATGGCTCAAGGGATTAGCAATGCTATATAGTCTTTTCACCTTCCTCCTCTGACCCCTCCCCTTCAAGCAACAGGTTCACATGTTCAAGTAAGTAAAATAAGCATCCAGACAGACACATCTTAAAGGGTCTTTATCTACAACAGGCAGCATGGTAAAAGTCATCACTATCTGGTAGCGTTATCACTGTGAAAAGAATTATATGCTGGGGCTGTGTGAATATTTCTTTGTTGATGAAAAGAAAAGCTTTAATTTGGGCTAAATTGAAATCTTCCCTTTGGAAAGTTTCAGTTTATTTCCAGGCCCTTTCAAAAGACATCATTATGTTTATGTTAGGTTTGCAAATTTTGAAAAGAAACACCATTTTGAAATGAAGGAAGTGCAGTTTGAAAACTGTTACAAATATCACATTTGTTTACTCCAATTAGGAGGAAAGCACTAGATGTAAACCATAAATCTGTGAACACGCAGAGGGGATTTAATTCTTCATTTTCAGTATACAGTGTGTTCCGTTGGAGATGTTTTGCTGCAGTTTGCTTCTGGTCATGTTATTTTCTTAGGGGAACACCTGTACATACCATACAAGTATGATCATGACTGTTAGTAAGTGAAAATCCTTTAGGAAATCTTAGTAGACTACATACTACTTAAGACAACTTCGTAAGTCACTATATGAGGAAATGTGTGGTAAAAGTTGTTGAGGAGTATGTTTTCCCCTATATTTGTAGTACTTGTTTAGTAGATAAATAAAAGACTTTAGTCCTTGTAATGAGGGCTATAGGCTATAAGCTATGTATCAACAGCATGGAAATCAATAACCAAAACCATCAATCGTAGTCTACATTTAAATTAACAATACTGATGATAGTAAAAAAAAATACCAAAGAGGGAGGGGGAAAAAGGTAAAGCAAAAAGCCACTGAAGCTGTGTATAAATATAACTCAGAATACTGTACCATTTAGTCTTGTGTGGAGTTTCTTTAATTCAGAAAGTATATGTCTAGCTTGAATTTTCAGCTGGTCATACTTGGCTAACTTTTAGCTATAGACTTAAATTACTGTCTGTCTTTTCTTCAATAGAGGTAACATTTTAGGCTCTATGCAAGATAAATGTAGAAGAAGAAGAAAAAAAAAAAGCTAGTTGAGTTTAATGACCTGATTTTATGATACAGCTTTGATAAAACTTTTTTCCTTTTGCTCAGTTACTTGCCTTCTGATGCCTATTTTTGCAGGCAGCTGCAGTATGGTGCACGATTTATACTTCAGATGCTAAAATATTTATTTTCTTCCATGTTCAGGCAAGCTCTTAATGTTGTATCAGGTTTTTTTTTAAATCTTGACCTTTCAAGGTATAATACTGGCCCCACTGATGTCACTGGCAAAGCTTTTTCAGACTTGAACAGAGGGGACGTTACCCTCAAGGATGTAACTGTGGTAAGGCTGTAAAGCTTCTAGGGAACTCCTATATTCACGCTGGGTTCATATTGGCTGTAAATTCACTGTGTATGTTTTTTGTTTGACCTAGTATATGCTATTATTCTCCTGAATGATGTATCTCAAAGAACAGTACTTATTCACCAGCTGTGCTGTGATGTTTGGGCACAATAGTACATGTGGAGGATGAGGTTTGGGATGTAGATCTATATTGAATGTGCTAAGTCACATACTAATATGGTTCAGTTTACGGCTTGGTGCAATTCATCACCCTCTTTTCTTACTTCCAATGATGTAGGTGGTGTGGTTGCAGATGATGGAGCCAACATTAGTTTGAAATGGGCACAGTCTGGCAAATCTCTACAACCCTAGGGCCCTTTGAGTGTGTCTCCTTACTTAACCACAGTGCACATTCTCTAGAGTTGAGGAGCTTATTTTTTCTTGTACTATACAGGAACAGGAAGAACAAGAAAGAGGATTTCTCTGTCTTGTACCTGTTTATATTTAGGCCACTCCATTTATATTTATATTAAACTAAAACAGAGAAGAGGAGAATATTCAATTTAAACAATAGTCCCTGATTTTGCCAGGACCTTTCAATAAATTATTGCTTTGTGCATAAAGGAATCATTAGATTAAATATCTTAATGGAAGAAAAGTTCAAAACAATGTGGCAGCCATCACTGAGCAAGTTCAATACTGAATAGGCAAATTTTTGCTTAGATCCTCTAACTTCTAGGGTCTTTCCATAACTATGATAACTAATGAACTTAGAAGAATAACATCAGGAAAATAAATAACATAGTGCAAACTAATCTTGGAAGCAGGGTGGTATAGACTGAACTGTATGTTCAACAAGGTCTGCACAGCAAACCACCAAGCACTGCACAAGTTCACAGTAATTCACCTGAGAATAAGACTTCACATCTCAGTAACCTTCTCCTACGTCAGTTTTTTTGGGTTTTTCACATTCAGTCTCCATCTCATTGTCAGTTAATGCTTCATAAATAGCAAACTGTCTTGTTTTTTCTTTAACAACTTCTCTTTGTAATCTTCCTTGGAACTTGCAGGTTTTTCTTCTGTATTATGTGTACAATGTATTGTGATACCATCACGTCAGCTACAACATGAATTTCAGCACACTTGCAGACTTAGCAGTTTTACGGTACGATTACTGTGGTGGCTTTGGCCGACACAGGAGCCTGCATTTCTTATTCAGGCAAAACTTCTGTAAGTTCATTGAATGCAGTTAATCGATGGAGGCAAATCATACTAACATTGAATTAACAAAGTTTGCTTTGTGTTTATATATTGCTACATAAAACTGGATCACAGTGGCACAGTGAGAGTTGTCAACCATAGGCTTGGTGGGCTTTGAGCATCTTCTACTTTCTCTGGTTATCATGGGCTTCCTCTGACTCTCTGAATGCATCATTTTATTATCAGTTGAAGTTTCTGTTCAAATAAAAACATGGTGTTGGTCTTCAGCCATTTTAAAATTCCTAAAATATGCTGGTTTCTGTGAAGTATCTGTTGTGCAAAGTGGTGCTCAATGTGAAATTTGCAGAACTGGTATCTATACAGATTGAAATTTATTATAGCCACAGCATTTCTACAAGAACTGTTTAGTGACGTGCAGAATGCAAAGCTATGGACTCTAAACATGGTTGTATGTAAGGCAAAAATGCTTTTTGGTGAAATATACTTTCTAGTCCTGTGAGTGTTATCAGTATTGTTTCAAAAATATTTGAGCCATAAAATTATTTTTACAGGAAAAACTCAAAAATTATATGTAACTGAAAGACTAAGGGAAAAATTCAGCCCCACAAGTTCAGCCCCCAATATCCTACGTGCTAGATTTATTTTGAAACTGGGTTATTGGGGACAATTTTACAGTTGTTCTCAGATTACAATAAAATCCAAACCAGACTATAGAAATGTGCAAACATCATTGCTAATCTGTCTTGCTCTGGTCTCATAAAATAAATTTGGAAGTGGAGATTTCCAGCAGAAAAGCTTTCAGACCACTTGCCATTCAGGTCCATGCGAGATAAAATGGAGGTGGGAGGACCACCTTTTTCAGAGGTGGGCACAGGCCATGTAAACAGATGTGGCTGGGCTGAATGGGGGAGCCTGAATGGTGGCATTGTTCCTTGCCTTCCTGGCCTCCCTCCCTCCCGGCAGGGACCCGGCACAAGTCACACTCGTGGATGAGAGCTTAAACTCAGCTTGTTATAATTTAAGAAACCCAGACTGCATTGAAGTTTTATTAAGTCTATTAAATATAATGAAGGCTAGTTTACCTCCCCAGAACCAGTTCAGAGGCATTCCCGAGTGGCATTTACAACAGGTTCTTTTTACAATACATGGTCGAATTCATTTTAAAAAGATACCGTCAAAGTAATTTCCAGAGGAACTTTTGCATTTCTCAATTAATTGTAATTTATTTTTGAAAGTAATTCATTTTCAGTTGTCTGTGTCTCATGATGAACCTATAAATAGTATCTTTAATACATACATACCTATATAACACTGTTCAATAGCTTTACATTAAGTGCATTCCAAGAAGTAAGATTTGGGAGATACTATAAATATATTTTATACAATTATATATCATAGAATCATAGAATCATAGAATGGTTAGGATTGGAAGGGACCTTAAAGATCATCTAGTTCCAACCCCCCTGCCATCAGCAGGGACACCTTC
>NW_010330815.1:144512-145943 GCF_000700745.2 Antrostomus carolinensis
GGGAAAGAATTCAACAGTGTTGATTGAAGTTCATGTGGAAACTTCCATGGCACTACTGAATTACTATACACATGTTCATGGATTTATTTCATAGGGGACTGTTATTGTTGAATACTTGTAAAGGTCACATATACCAGCATTTGGAAACTTGCCCAGGTTCCTTTAAATAACCCCAGGGGCACAGATTTTTTTAATTTCTGAGGCCTTTCTGGGGAAGGGAGAGCAATAGTAATGCAGTTCTATTTTAACGGTTTAACTAGTGCTTCATTTTACAGAAATAAAGCAGCACTCTTTTCCCTGTTTAAGTTCATTAATAAAATCATTCAGAAAACACGCACGGTTGCATTCCACTGCTCAAGAGTGGTGGTTTTTCCTCTCCCCTAGCAGTGACAAAAGTTTGTCATAAATATATCTCAGATGTGTATATTCTATCATTTTGTTAAATTCACATATAAAGGTTGTGAACGTATTTTGTAGACATTCCCATGATCTGAAACATGTCAAACATCACCAAGAGAGAAAGAGAGGAAGCAAAACAGAAGGGAGAGGAGGACGGAGGAATGCAGGCTTTGTAAGCACCAGTTTGCATTTCTCTCATAGTCAAAAATTAAGTGTAGTTCTTCTGTAACAGCTCCATGGGCGCACATGACAATAAGGTCTAGTTAATTTTCCAACCTCAAAGTCCTTTGTTTGTATCAACAGCAGCTCGAGAAAGTTGAGAAGGCAAAATAAACCCAACAGTGTGCTTTAAACAATATTTCAGGGTCGCCCTGTAAGCATTCAGTTTGCAGTTCTGCTGCAAATCTGCTGCCATAGGCAATGTACAAGACTGTGCACAATCCCCTTCTTAGAGGATAGGGCTTGCTCGTTTATTCTTAGGCATGCTATTAAAGCCTGTTTTTTTGTTTTTGTTTTGGTTTTCTTTTCTTTTAGTAGTATGATTCTATCTCAAAAACAGTGATAGGGAGTAAATAAGGTGGCCTGATTGAATTCTTGTTCTGCCACACACTCTGAATTTGTATCTCGTGTCATTAATAGATCTAATAGGATTTTGGCATGAAACCGAAGAAGGGGGGGCGGGAGGGGAGGAGCTGCAGAGAGAGCTGCTGCCTTTCTCAACTCGAAAGCAATGTCAGGCCTATCAACCTTCTCTTTAGTCCTCTCTGACAGAGCTGGAGGCATTTCTGTATACATGAATGTGTCTCATGCATTCATGAGGCTTTTTGACACCGCAGCCTCTTTTGTTATAATTTAGATCACGGCTCTGCCCTTCTCTCAGCTGCCATATGGTGCAGTGGGAAGAGGCTTTCAAAGAGAGAGAGAGACTGAGGGACAGGCAGAGAGAAGAAAGAAATCAAACCACAGCAGATGAAATTGATTTATTTTCAGATAAAAAGGGGCAAGTGACTACGACTGGTGGAGAGAAGGGGG
>NW_010330815.1:145992-149324 GCF_000700745.2 Antrostomus carolinensis
AGAGCAGGCGAGCAGGCTGTTTGGATGACAGCCGTGCTGTGCTTGTTCTCTAGGCGCCGTGCTTGAAAATAAGCATCCGCATTTTTGTTATCTTAGTAATGTTATCTGAGAACGACTTATAGCCCCAATGCCTCAGCACCGGATCTCAGCAACTTCATTTTGGCTTGCAATTTTACATTTTTTTGAAGAACAAAAATCTCTCTCCCTTACCATGTGTGCATAACTGTCAAGTGTTAGTCTGACAATGTTCGAAGTCTCCAAAAAATATCTGTCTCCTGCATGACATTTAGAGGACTGTTTAAAGGGAAACGTCAGATGAGAAATTATTTTCTCTGTTCAACAAGTGCAAATCCACTACATTCAACTGAGTTTGTTTAGACTTACAGGTCATTACCTTGTTTTACCAAGGTGACCTACTCTATTAAAAAAGAATATTAAAACCAGGTCAAATTTACTTCTTGGTGTTTTGCATGTGTTATACTTAATTCAGCTTCAGAAGGAAGCCTGTTTCACATCTACCTGCAGTCAGTTTGACTTCCAGATTTGGTGGCAAAATATTTCAACATAAAAAAAAAGGAAAAGAAAAGAAAAGAAAATCATATGTATGGGTCTTAATTAAAGGAGTTTATTACAGAGATTATTGAAATTTTATGGCAAAGTGAACTTTAATCTTGATGTCAATATGGATCAGAAAAATATGTATAAAGACAAACTTCTCAAGTCCTTTTAGGAAAAATTCTGATAAAACTGATTGAAGTTGCTATTCTCATTCCCAGAAAAAATTATTAAACTGTGTAACTATTTTCATACATCTGTGGGACTGAACTAAAGTATGCAGAATGCATAAGAAAGGAATCAACCATATTATTTAGAAATTTTGAAATGTTTTGTTGTAAATTCATTTGCTGTCGTTCTGCATTCCCTCAACTGCCTTAAGAGACTTATGGGAAATGTAGTTCAAGGGACCTGTGAGAGGACTGGGGAGATCAAAGATATGGACCATTTCCACAAGAGGAGAGGATACATGGACAGAAGAGGCAATGAGAAGGATATGGTACAAGTTTGAAAAACTGTGATTAACACGGGGGCTAGGGAATCATTATTCACTATTTCTCAATGAAAGGACTGGAAGACACCCAGTACCAATTTAAAATAAAAGTTTTGAAATGAATCAAAGAATTCCTTGCTTTACACTACGCATAAATATATTGAAGCTCTCATTTCTGCAGAAAGTTCTGAAGGCTGAAAGTATTGATGGATTTAAACAGATTGAAATATTCCTTTGAAGAAGCATAAAGTTGATACTGCAGTGCTTTGGATGCAATCTGAGCTCAGGAAGTCACAGAAATGTTATATTATTGGGAACTGGGACAAGATATCAGAAGAAGCAATTAATTACTAATTTTTTTGTATCTTCTTACCTCTGCTACTGATCACTGTAAAAACACAAACATATACTAAATGAACATCTTATCTGCCCCGGTATAATTAATTCTTTTGTTCTTATAAAATATTATCACTTCCAGTAAACTGGGCTCTCTCTTATTCCATTTATATTGTCAGGTATCATTCATATACTTACTTCTTTAGTTCACTTTTGGTGTTTAACTGAAGGGAAGATATTGAAGCATTTGGGAAATACATCAGACAAGGAAAGCTAACTCAAAGGGGAATACTCCAGTCCACTTCCCATGAGACAGTATGGGAAGTTCAAGTGACTACTGAAAGAAGTTGAACTGACTCAAACCAAAATACATCTTTTGTGAAAAATCAGCTGCTTGGCTTGAGTTTGACCCAAGATGATTTTTATAACAGATAAATTATTTTTGAATTAAGAAATTACAGACTGTTACAGAAAAATCTCTCATATAGAGATTAGATTTTCCATTTCCTAAAACGTGCTGGTTAGGTTAGTTTGTTGATTATTGCAACCAGCTTTCTCAAGGAGCACAAAACAGTAACCAGGGTTACTAATCATCTAAAGATGATTCTCACCCCCCACTTCTGAAACAACATTCCATATGTTTGGCTTATTTCAGCCTGGAGGTGGGTCTTTCCTGTCAAGGTTTAGGACCATATGGTACAATTGACAAAGGAGGAAAGTGGTTGAAGGAAGAATAGGAGGCAGAGCCCTTGGAAAACCCAGAAGCAGCAGAGAGGGCACCAGAGCAAAGCCAGATGACTGTGAGGGACAAGGGCTTCTGTTGTCAATGCTCACTTGATAAAGAACTACTCTCCCCACAGACACATTTCTGTGCCCTTAGCTAATGCTGTTGCTCTGGGAGCTGATGTGACCACCCTGTGGTTTTTGTTTCTCCCAGAAGAGAATCAATTCCCTTTCACACATACAACAGCACATGTTTTATATGGTCTAATTGCAATGTTGTTCCCCGTTTGAGGGATGAATGAAAAAAAAGGGGACCTGCACCAAAAGTATTGGTGGTTGGTGTTGGTAGGATCTTGCCATGCTGGAAGTGCCTAGTGAAACACAGTCCCAGATGTCCAGCCTCTCATCCATCCCTGTCTCTGTCTTTGGGCATCCTCAGCCTGCAGCAGCACAAGAAAAGGTCACTTTTAGAATATCCCACACTGCACAACAGAGGTGTTGGGACAGACCACATAGGTCAACTGAAACCCTGTAATACTTGTAGTGTAGTGAATCAAGATTGTCCTTTCACCCTATTCACTGATCAGAGGAGCTGGAGAAATGCCAGTCTGAATTCCTTTGGCTTGGATTCAGCAATGCCTTTGAGTAAGAGTCAGCAAAGCTTGTTTTAAGTTAATGATTGTGCTACACGCAGTCCTCATGGAGAACATGTGCAAGGGATCATGTTCCCCTTTTATACATATGTCAGCCCTTGAGAAAAGTAGAATGAGATGAATAAAACCACTTCATCAAGATTATTTCTGAGAATTTTCCACTGAGTCATCCAAGTTCCCTATCTTTCAGAATTTAAATGATCTCTATAGTTGTGTTTTGCCTTCTGCAAATAAATACATATGCAAATAAATGAAAATAGTATTTTTGTGTGTTGGTGGTGT
Organism: Antrostomus carolinensis; assembly: GCF_000700745.2. Taxonomy (NCBI): domain Eukaryota; kingdom Metazoa; phylum Chordata; class Aves; order Caprimulgiformes; family Caprimulgidae; genus Antrostomus; species Antrostomus carolinensis. Next base: position 149,035 of record NW_010330815.1, read on the forward strand.
TCACAAAAGAACTATTGTGTTACTTGTTTGTTGTTGCATTTTTTTCTCTTTCTTTGTCCACGCTAGGAATAATTCATATTGTCAAATGAAAAAACACCGCAATTACTAATCGCCTTAAAAAATGCTGCTGCTTTTTGAGAAGAGAAAAGCAGCATTTGGGCTAAATTCTGAAGTTGCATTATAAATCAGTGTTAGTCACAAGCATATTTATTCAGTATTCTCCTTCTTTAGCTATTTTTACACTAGGAAGAAAAAGATAAGTTTACACACAAAAAAAAGATAGGTAAGTA
>NW_010330816.1:0-75411 GCF_000700745.2 Antrostomus carolinensis
AATAACCTCCCTCGACCTGCTGGCCACACTTACGGCCAGCAGGATATGAAGATGTCATTTAGAAGAAGAGAAACAAAGTTTTTAGAATGAGGAATGTCTCTCTACATAAAGAACCCAACATACCGCAGGCTTAGAATGCAATAAAGTAATGAGGGAGAAGTATTGTACATTTGTGTTTATGTAAAACTAAATATAGACAGGAAAAGCTTAAACTTTTTATGTTTGCCTAAGACCTTCCTTAGGTTTCTGCATCTTTCTTTTGGTCAAACTCAGAACACTATACCAAGCCCTGCTCAGAATGAAGTTCTGTAACTTTAGACAGTAAAACCTTTCTTTAATGCCTAAATATCTAGATGCTAGCATGTAGACTTTGTCCTTCTCCAAAATGAGGGATCATATAATTTTTAGTTTAATCTATTGTTTAGGAATTATAGAAGTTAAAATAACTTGTCTATTATACTGATGGAATAATCTGACCAAAAGTGCAATACTGTATATAATAAACTATTTACAAAGATAGAAATCGTTTTCTAGAAATAAACTGTTGGTCTTTTCAAGAAAGCTTATTGGGGCCCAGGATCCAATCCATGCTAATCCATGCACACAGTGATCATTTAAAAAAAAAAAAAAAAAAAGCTCTGCAGCCCACATTAAAATTTGTGATGCATAAATGAGAAAGCATAACAATAAATTGGTGATTTTACCAATAAAAGCACTTTTACTATCCTGTTTTCTGTTGACAGTTTATTAAAAAAATGTCTCTTTTGAAACAAGCATAATTGGAAATGCTTTTAAGTAAATTGAAGTTGAGAATAATATACCTTCTGTGCTTTATATGTTTCATACATGTGTTATGATTTAGGGAACACTTTACACACTACAGTGTATATTTATTTTTTTTATAAAGTTCTAAAATATTGCTAACACACTTTCTACTTTCTTATAATATCTCTCAATGACTTTAATAATTTTCCTTCTGTAAAATTTCTCATATACCGAATGAAGTCACACAGGGCCCACGCTGCTAAAGCTGACCCTATCTTTTTAGTCATGCATAGTATAAAGAGAATTATTTATTTCTTTTTTTTGAGTATGGTTTACTAAAATTGAGTAGTCAATGAAAACAAAAATACTAAAAAATGAGCCATCAAGAAAATGACAACAACTCATTAACAAAACAAAAATGGAAACAAAAAAATTATACATACTCTATATAAAACTTTGGAAAACTTATTGCTTGTAATTGAGACATAGTACTTTTAATAAAAGTTTATTTTTATAAAGTTGATATATTTACATTTTTCTAATAGGCAGTCTTTTTGAAATTGTGAAGACCTGCTTTCCTGCAAATATTTTGTTTCATGTGTCTTATGATGTAGTAAAACTGATTAACCTTTTCTAATTACATGGACAGTACCTACTGAATAAACTTGACTTATTTTTCTTGGTAGAACTGGTTAAATTACTTTTGTTGCTGAAACCCTGAGAAACTTCATAGGTGGTAAGGTTATTTTAATAGGTCTGCTTTTGTAACTGAAACTTCTAATGAAGGTTACATATTTTGGATTCTAGCTCTGAGTTTTCACTTTCCCACTTATGGCTCCCTTTTAGTAATTATGGTTATAAAAATATGTGGGTTTTTTTAATCATAATTGCAGAATTGCAACCCTGTAGAACTATAGACACTTTTTCCATTTTGTTTTCTCCAAAATAATTTTTTTTTAGGAAAAAAGTGAAATTAAACTAGAAATTACTTTAAAAATATCTTCTGGAAAAGTTCAAAATTTGTTATTTACTTTCTCACAATAAAGCGAGTTGCAGTTTTCATAGTTGGTCTTTTGAATTTTACTTTCTTTTATTCCTTGTATCCTCTTTGCTTTGTGGAACTATCACACTTTTTTGACTTGATTTTATAAGCAGGTCTGTACAGTGAGCATACTTGTGAATACAGCATGGAAAGGATTCTGCCAGTGAAGACTCATTTAATCAGTGACAGTCTTCCACCTCTTCCACTTCCTTGCTTATGCTTGAGTAGTTTAACTAGTAAAATTGAGATAATGATACACGCTAAAAGGCCCCATGTTTTATAGTTGGAAACAATAATATAAAATACTATTAAAGATATTATCCACTGCAGTAGTCATACACAGAGACAGAATTTTTACCTTGAGTTTTTGATTAGCAAAATTGTATTTTCTACAGCCATAGGTATGTCGTACATTTGTATCTAAAGGTATTCAATTAAAAAAAAAAAAAAAATCACTTGTCTACTGAGAGATGCCATGACAGAGTCTCCAGTTTACACTTTGTTCTGACTGGCAGCTATTTTCTTTTGGATGAAATAGGAGTGGAGGTGCACCGATATAGTGTTTGGAGGTGTTTGGAAATAGTGAATCCATTTCCAAGGAAACAATTATTAGTGATAATTATAAGGAACTTTGTACTCTCAACAGCACTGTGCTAACTCAGAGCTATAAATTTTCCACTGGTGAAATAGTGTTAAAACTGAGATGTTCTGACATTATCTGTCTCAAAGCTGAAGTCTTTTTTTTAATCTGCTTCATTTTTCTCTCTGAAATAACTAAACCCCATAGCTACCCACTTCCATTCATCAGGTTGGCAAAAGAAAGAAGATAGGTCGTGGCAAATTTGCCAGTGAGGTGGCTTTTGAAATTTTCAGTCCGTGGGATGCAGATATAGATAATGAATGCCATCATTATATTATTAATGTTTGCCCTTTTATTATTCTTACTAGCTTCTTGTGTTACCTATGATCTATCAGATCATAAACATGACACTAATTATCTTAATTATTGTGTATGAGGTAAAATGTTCAACGTATTTATCAGCAGAGGAAAGCTGATATTAACTAAAAAACTCAGTCTTGATGAGGTCAGTTCTAAAAAATATTCCTCTGAGTAGCTTCAGCTTATTCAACAAATTTCAAAGCTATCTAAGGCTGGAATACATTTTAGGAGGAAATCTTTTTGAGATTGATAATTTTGAGATTAGTATTTTCATAATATATTTATCAAATATATTTCATTTTTTTTCTTTGTGTTTCACATAAAAGCAAGACAATATTTTTCAACCCTTTATTGAGTGAACTCTAGGATAACTAAATGTTGGCTTTTTAGTTTACTGCTACTCTATAGAAATGAAGATTCAAGTGTCTTCTCTGACACTGTAATAACAAGGAAACAGAAACATTGTCCTGTATCTGAAAAGGCATAAATCTGTTTGCAGGTTTTTTTAAAAAATTAGTTTTATGAATTGGGTTTAAAGGAAGTAAATAATAGCACAGGTCTGATTCAGTCTTAAGAGACCTGGAACTAAACATCCATGCAAATACTTACAGCTCCTTTTAGAGTTCTATTAATAAAAATAGAAATATATAAAAATAAATAAATAAAAGTTATAACGCAATTAATTGGTTGCAATTGAATATACAATTTTGACTGATTATTCTAAATAGATAATACACTGATGATTCTAAACAGATATACAGCAGGATGTATGATGAAATAGCTCATTTTTTTTTTTTCTTCTAAGCAAATATAGTGAGAAAATTGCCCAATCATAATGGAAGATTTTGTTGACTTCAGGTACCATCAATGATGGGGACGATGAGAAAAAGTACAAGTAAATATGGACACTTTCTTCCTGAGTCAAATGTAGTGTTTTCTCTTATATTTCTTTCTGTACCTAAGCTAATCTATTGGTTTGCATTGTCTTTGTTTCATTGAAGCTACACAGAATTTGTAGCAGAATCTGGAAGTTTTTCTTATAAGACTGTTTAACGAAGATAGGATTTGAGCCAAAACCCTGGGCAGAAGTAGTTATGCTGCAGTCTGAGAAGGTAGCCTTATCTCAACTTAAGTACCTCAAACAATATGTAGAGCACTGTTCAGAAGTACAATGATCTGTCTTAATAACAGGAAAATAATTTTCACAGCAGGAAATTATGTACTTCTCTAGAGAGGTATAATTGCATAAAGTATGGATACAAGCTTATTTCAGGGTGTGTTTCCTTAATGTTTAAAGGTTTGAAACATGTAATCTACGTAAGTTTTCAGTAATGGGAGTAACAATTTCAGTTGAAAAATTGTCACATTTTCTCTGTCACATAAAATTGTTTGACTGTCCTCTGCTTGTTTTTGGCCCTCGTCAGTTAACACGTTCCTGTATTGGGTTTGTGTGGCACAATTTTGGTAACGAGGAGGTGGCATAGGGGTGGCTTCTGTGAGAAGCTGCCAGAAGCTTCCCCCATGTCTGACAGAGCCAATGCCAACCGGCTCCAAGACGGACCCACCACTGGCCAAGACCAAGCCCATCAGTAGTGCCTCTGTGATAACGTAATTAAGAAAAAAAAAAGGGAAGATTAAAAAAAAAAGCAGCACACTTTGCAGCTCCGGAGAGAGGAGTGAGAAGATGTAAGAGAAACAACTCTGCACACACCAAAGTCGGTGAAGAAGGAGGGGGAGGAGGTGCTCCAGGCGCCAGAGCAGAGATTCCTCTGCAACTTGTAGTGAAGACTATGGTGAGGCAGGCTGTCCCCCTGCAGTCCATGGAGGTCCATGGTGGAACAAATGACCACTTGTAGCCTGTGGAGGACAAAACACCAAAGCAGGCAGATGCCTGAAGGAGGCTTTGAGTCCTTGGGAAACCCGTGCTGGAGCAGGTTCCTGGCCCGACCTGTGTCTCCGTGGAGAGAGGAGCCCACGCTGGAGCAGGTTTGCTGACAGGACTTGTGACCCTGTGGAGGACCTGTGTCTCCCATGAGAGGGACCACACACTGGTACAGGGGAAGGATTCCTCCCCTTGAGGAGGAAGGAGCAGCAGAAACAACATGTAATGAACTGACTGCAACTCCTATTCCCTGTCCCTCTGTGCCATGGTGGGGGAGGAGGTGGAAATCAGGAGAGAAGTTAAGCCTGGGAAGTAGGGAGGGGTGGGGGGAGGTGTTTTAAGATTTGGTTTTATTTCTCATTATCCTCTTGTCTGATTGATAACAAATTAAAATTTGTTTTCCCCCAGAAGTTGAGTCTGTTTTGCCGTTGCCAGTAATTGGTGAGTGATCTCTCTCTGTCCTTATCTTGACCCACGAGCCTTTTGTTATATTTTTCTCCCCCTGCCCAGTTGGGGAGAGGGAGTGATACAGTGGGCTTTGGTGGGGGTCAGTGCTCCCAGCTATATCCCCTCCCAACCTTTTATCCACCCTCAGCCTACTTGCTGGTGGGATGGTGTGACAAGCATAAAAGGCCTTGACTCTGTGAAAGCACTGCTCAGCAATAACTAAAACATCCCTGTGTTATCGACACTGTTTTGAGCACAAATCCAAAACATAACCTCATACTAGCTGCTATGAGGAAAATTATCTCTGTCCCATCCTAAATCAGCACACCCCTCCCTCACCTCCCACAACCCCATCAAGACAGGGAAGATAGGAGGCTATTATTATTTTCTTCTACAATAGCTATTAGGCCAAATTATATCTGTATATATGTATAGTGTATATATATATATATATACACTATATGTATAGTAGTAGTCTTGGTGAAGTATGCATGTTTCCTTCATTAGCTCCAGCATGTGGTTATTATAGCTGTTTAGCTATTTAATATTAAAATAACAATATGTCTGCTAGTGAATCTATTTGAGATTAACCATTTATTAATGACTACTTTTTCAGCTAATGTTAATTTCAGGTTTTTGTTGCCATGATAACAGTGAACGTGCTTTCTGTAATTTTATTCTAAAGGCCCATTTTTATTATTAGCACTAATACCTCCTCTCCCTTTCCCATCTAAAAAGTCTTTTCAGCGTATTTCCAAATCAACTGAATATTATGCTCCCAACATTTGTCTATACTTTTTTTCTGGGATGTTAACATGCTAAGGAATGTAAAAAAACGAAATATTATTAGATAGAAGGGACCAGTCATCATAGATTTAGCAGGGAAAAATAAGTTGAAAGAGAATCACAGAATGGTAGGGGTTGGAAGGGACCTCTGGAGATCATCTACTCTAAGCCCCCTGCCAAAGCAGATTCACCTACAGCAAGTTACACAGGACTGCATCCAGGTGGGTTTAGAATATCTCCAGAGAAGGAGAATCCACAATCTCTCTGGGCAGCCTGTCCCAGTTCTCTGGCACCCTCACTGTTAAGAAATTTTTCCTCATATTTAAGTGGAACCTCCTGTGTTCCAGCTGGTCCCCACTGTCCCTTGTCCTATCACTGGCTACCACTGAAAAGAGTCTGGTTCCATTCTCTTGACATCCGCCCTTTGGATATTTATAAACAACTTATGGTCCCCTCTCAGTCTTCTCTTCCCTAGGCTAAACAGGCCCAGCTCCCTCAGTCTATCCTCATAAGAAAGATGCTCCAGCCCCTTAATCATCTTTGTAGCCTTCCACTGGACTCTCTTCAGAAGTTCCGTATTTTTCTTGAACTGGGTGGCCCAGAACTGGACATTATTCCAGATGTGGCCTCACCAGGGCAGAGTAGAAGGGGAGGAGAACCTTCCTTAACCTGCTGGTCACATTCTTCTACGAGTTTCTCTCACCGTTTCATATACAGTGAGAGAAAAAAAGCATGCTAATGTTTGAAATGTATTGTTCAAAAATATCTTAATTGAATTAAAATACTATTACTCTTAGTCCACCAGAAGGTTTTGCTTTGAGTAAATGTATTTCACTTAGCCTAATACTGCAGGGTTAGGTGAGGTGAGAGAGCTTTCATCTGTGAATTTATTGTTTTATCCAAATTTTGAAAACAACTTGAAGGTAACAGCTACAGTTCACCCATTTGAATCTTTGATGTCTTTATTTTTTCTGCTCCTGTGGTCAAGAAGCCATGTACTCCATTCTGTCTATTTAAAGTTTCACCACACCTGGTATTCAAATATTTGATAAGGAAAGTGTTGATTTAAGTCAGAGACCATCACCACAGTTAAATGATGAGACACAGACTTTTTCTTTTAAAAGACATTTACTGTAGAAAAATTTCCACAATTTGTTTTTACTTGAGCAAGTATCTGGTTATCATAGACTTAGGTTAGGTTAATTTCACCCTGAGGAAAAAAAGTTCCTTTAAAATAAAGTTATTTCCTGATCAAAATTACAATAGTTTCTTTAGACAAGAAATATATTACTCAATTGAATTTCAAAAGACAGCAATTCTTATCCAAAATAATTATTAAAATATGCAATATAATATTGTGTAATTGTAATATATACTCCTTACCATATAATATTGAATATTTTCCTTAAAAATATTGTTTCACAGACAACTAATATCCAGGAAACACTGACACATTATATTGAATGTATATACACCGTTGACGTAAGTCAAACATTTTACATGTATTTTCATTTTCATGGTATACATACATTTTAAAAGATGGCTTTGTTTCTGTGGTTACCACCTCACCACCTAATGAAGACTGGATTAATTCAAGATGTTTGAAGCTACTCATAACACCTCACAGAATTAAAATGTGTTAATCTAAAATAGGTTATTATTATATAGAAGTTATTATATGTAATAACTTCTAACTCTTTTATCTCATGAAACAATAAGCACACATTGAAGCATTAATCTCAAAACAAAGACCTAATTTCAAATAGAACAAAGCTCAATAACTGACTTTTTTTAATACAGAAGGTAGCTTTGATTTAGAAGCAAGTTTTGTAACATGTTTTAATGTTAAAATTCTTAGACTAGCAAAATAATACAAACAGGTGCTAGTACATTACTGTTTAACTAGAATCTAGTCCTATTTTATTTAAATTAATAGGAAGCTGTAGTTTACATTAGTAAAAGCAAGATAAGGAACTTATATCATGAGGTCAATGCTGATGTTTTATTTTCCAAATAATTCAAAACAACATGTGTTTTGTGAGTGTAAGTTCTCTTCACGTGCAATCTAAAAGAAATTTAAGAAACCCATCAAAACTATTTCAGATATTCTTCCTTTTTAAGATTATTGCTTTGCCATAAAATAGAAAAACAATAAAAAATTACATGTTACAATTTTTTTTTTTTTTCAAATAAGTAACATAAGTGAAAATGTTGTGAAGTTTTATTAACATAATGTTTGTAGTGGAATTAAAGCTGTCTCATTCATCAGGAGTATTTAATATAAAATTGAACGTTAAACTCATCTATGTAGCAGGTAACTAATGCTGGGAGCACTTGTGTGTTTAGATCATGTACATAGGCTTATGGTAAGTTTTAATCAACCAAAAGTTTCTCTTCTGAGAAGCAAGATAAAGATCTACAAATGTATTACGTGCTGTCAGATTTTCTGGACTGTTTCAGAAAAGCAGCTATGAGAACTTTTTGAAGATAGATACATAAGTGCATTCTTTCTTTTTTATATCTGGTAATTCACCTTAGATCTTTCCTCACATTTCATTCTCTGAGGTCATTGGTGATACATATATTTTGAGGAACAAGTTTTGACTCCATTTAGTGCCTTATCAATATTTTGTAGGCATGAAACTGCAGGTTTTCCCGGTCAGCCTCTAAATGTGATGAATGATGATGAGATATTGTTTGTCATCAGAAGCTTTATGGGTTTGTTTGTGAAATACAGTTTTAAAATTAGATTTTTTTTTTTTTTTTGTATTTTTAAGTTCTCTTTGGAACAAAGAAAAGAGTTGTCAACAAACCTGAGATTGAAACAAGCGAACAGAAGCAGCAGATTCCTGGAAATAAGAAGACTGCCTCATTTATAAGGTTGAATGAGGTAAATATTGGGGTTTCCTGAATAGATTACTTTATATACCTTTGGATCACATGGCTTTCAAACAAACAAGGAAAGGCGGTGGAGTAGTACTGAGGTGAACTGGTATGGAGGTAAACCAGTCTGAACTACTTGGCTGTTAGGCTAAGGAACATTCTTCTTTTCTTTTTAAAGACACTTTATTTAATATATAGACTTAGGAAATAGTCCTAGATAAGTCTGACTTCTCTTTGACTGAAACCAGTTATAGAGTGAAACTAGCAGGTGAAAAGCTATTTGGGCATTAATTGTATCATATTGCTGAAATGCTATAAGAATAACCATTATCAGAAATATTATTAAAGTGACGATAACTGCCTGAAATATCTATTGGAGATACCTGAATCCTGCTTGATACCTATCTGCACTTCTCCAGGGTCTGGTTTTTCACATGTAGAAAATGAGAAAGCATAGAGGCAATGCACAAGGTAGTTTTGTGGCATTAGGAACATGGCTACCAGCTGAAGTAACTCTTGTAGTACAGAATACACAAGTATTATCTCAACCATCAATGGTTTTAGTGGATAAAAATTTGGCAAGTAAAATAACAGATAATTTTGAATGAAAATGTCAGTTGTTATTTGCTGCCAGATTATTATTGGTGGAGTTCTATAGTCATACTTATTTGTGGATACTTTATAAAAATTGTAAAGGTAAAAAAGTGATTATTTCTTATTGAGAAATGATTAATTAACAAGTAAAATAATTTGTTGTTATCTATTGTAACAGTAAAAGCATGCAGAAAATATTAGAAAAAAGGTAAGTCTATTCATATCTTTCTCTACGTATTTTCAGACACTGATGTCAGAATTTTCTGAATCAATTTGAATTCTTTGTGGTACATGGAAGCTAGGGGCCGAAATATGTCACTATTTCATAAATATAATGCTTTTCCGAAGTTGGAAATCTGGGGTTTTTTTGAAAGTCCAATGCTTTTTTACTCAATGTTTATTAACTCACTGATGCAATAATTTTTCTCCCAAATTCAGATGAAAAAATGTCATCTCAACTTGATGTAAAAATATCAGAGAACCCTAATTCAAATAATACCTGCAGGAAAAGAATTTTCCTGCTTTGAATTGTAATAAAGATATCTGTTCCATGTTGGGAAAAATTTTAAGAATTCTCCTTAGAAGCCTTGAGCTGCCAGATATGTGTTTATCTGTTCTCTTTGGAGTAAGCAGTATTTAAACAGCTATTTTTATCAAACTAGGGGTACTTTGAATAGTTTATTTGATTGTTCATTTGGCTTAAAAAAAAACCCAACCAAAAAACCCCCAAAACAACAACAACAAAACCCAAACCATGAGTTTTGAAATCTTCCCTGCTACTTACTCATGGGCTAGGTAACCTTTGCTCATGATAGTAACATGAAGTTTCATATGTATTTCAGATTTAGTGTTTGACAAACTTGGATTTGGAAGCTCATTATGAATTAAACATTGACAAATTCCCAGTATCAATATGGCTTTTAAGATAATTTTCGAGGTGATTTACCTGTGGCCACTAGTTGAACACCACCCCGATCTAACTGATATTTGTTGGCAGAGTTCAGTTTAAAACTTTGCTACTAGTATAGGCTAGTTGGGTTTATAGCAATTTTAGAAGCCATCTTGATGACTCCTCTCGATTATTTGGAAAGCTCCATCCAGTTGCAGAAGAAACTGGCTGTTTCCACAGTTTCTGGTGGAGAGGATGATGCATGCTCTTTGTTACTCCTCTCCTTATTTCTTTCCTGTAGATTCAGTTCTTTTAACCTATCTGAATAAAAGTTAATCAAGAAATGTTGAATTCATGCTGGTGGAATGCTCCACGGTCACCCATTTACCATGAATGCTATACAGATGATGTGCTCCTCTGCATAAGCATGTTCATTTGGAGAGGAGTGAGATTTTTGAAGGGAATGTCCCAGTTGTTTCTACTCACTGATGTGACTTGCATCATGGAGTATTCCCAGACTGCATGGACTTGATTCCTTGTGGATGAAACTTAACAGAAAAATGTACTCCAACTCCTCAGGGACATTCAGTACCTATAATGAGACTAAACTCCCAGATAACAGTATGGCATCAGGTCCTCTGCAACAAATGTTTTCCTCCACAAACAACTCCTGTGATAACTGCACCACATGCTAATGCAAATAAAGTGGAGGGGTGAAAAATAACAACACTTTGTGTCCTTGGCTCAACAAACTATGATTATAAAGAAGTAATTTAATAAATTAAAAGCTCAGAGTTACATTTAAATCTGAGAGGAATACGTTAGAATCTATTTATTCCTTTGTGTCCTGGTTTTTAGCTGAAATAGAGCTGGTTTTTATTTTTAGTAATTAGAAGAGTGATATTTAGTAATTAGAAGAGTGATATTTAGTAATTTAGTAAGAGTGATTTTTAGTAATTAGAAGAGTGATATCCTCCCCACCCCCCCAATCCTCTCCCCTATTCCCTGGGGGTGTGGGGAAAGTGGGTGAATGGCTGTGTTGGCTGCTAGCCAAGGGCTAGCTAAGTGAAACTATCACATTTTGTTTTCATCCTTTAAAAACTACGTGTCACGGGCATGTAATTACAGATGCAGACACATTTTACTAAACATGGTTGTTGTTTTTTTCACCTGACATAGCTAATGCTTGATGAAAAAATTAGTGGACAAAGTTCAAAAAAACCCAACCATTTGACAATTACAGAAGTGATGACTCTCATCAGATATACAGTAACCATTTCTTATCAGTGATTTGTGCCTGACACCAAAGCCATTAAATTAGATGGGAAATTTTCCAATGGTTAACTTACAATCAAACTTGATCTACAATTCAGATCATAAAGCTAATTGTTTCTTGCTCTGAATTCCATACTCTTAGAGATAACATGTCTATCCCTTATTTACCTCTGTAGGCACAGAGAAAACAGAAAAGGGGGGTTGTCACCAGACCTCATGATGAGTTTGACAACAATATGCGAGTTTCAAAGGTGATTGACTCTTGTCCTAACTTGTGGTGACTGGTGGCAGAGTTCCTTAAACCAATATAAAGGAAAGAAAAATTCTGATACAGGGAACCAGTAATGAAAATATCATAATTTCTTACTATATACAAATCCATCTCATGGAAAAAGTGACAAAACCAAGGCAGGATATGATTTGATTTGCTGGTTTGTGATGGGCTTTCATTTTGACATATCTGCAATGATTGCATAATCTGTATAACCTAGATCTTATTTTGGTTTTGGCTTTAGGCACTTTGGATATTAAAGTGTATTTTTGGCCCTGCAAGTAATCATTTTCTAGTACGATCATTGTTAACTAGCTTTAAAATCTTATTGAAATCTCTCAGTGGTGTATCTGAAAGAACCGTATCATCATCTTTCTTCCTATAATACCTCTAAATAACAAAGAATATGATTAGAGTGTCTTTTACTAAACTAAAAGCCTATATCAGTCTGAACTAATGCTCTCGTGGGAAGCCATTTTACTCAGTTACAAGGCTTTGAGTCTTTATAGCTTTTCCAAAGTATTTCATTTCATTTCATTTCCTTCACTCTTTTCTAAACTGCAGATAGAAATGGTTCATGCTAAGTTTACCTTCAGTTATCATGGTATTTACAAAATTAAAACTTTTAGACTATGTCTAGATTCACTTTGTTATAAAGTATAGATACAACAAACAAAATTAGCTGTAGTCACTTCCCAGTGACTGTCTTGGGCAGAACCAAAGGTAAGCAGATCATGGTAAGTCAACTTGTAAAAACAGTATTGGGACAATAAACTCAATATGAGCTTTACAGGAAAAGGAAAGGTCATCTGATTTGAAGTAGTGTAAAAGGGAGAGCCAAGTGAGTAAGACAATGTTTGCATGATGTACCAGTGGCACATCTTAATATTCTTGGAGGTTGAACAAAGGGTTGGATTAGATATGAGGTTCCCTTAAGTTAATAAACTTCTCTGTCAAAAAAATCTCTGCTGAAATGGGTATTGGATTGGGAATTAAGCAAGTTGCTACATGACCTAAGGCAAGTTGTATCTTTTATAAAAGGCTTAACTAAAATCACATCGTTTCTAGGGCTATTTTAAAGTCTTATTTCATCTTTCTTGAGAATTATTGGTCTTACAAGAAGTGAACAGCATCAATGAAAGTTGAAAAGTCTAAGTATGTAAGAATGAAACTGGTTTTTATTCAGAGATGAGGATTCAAGCTAAGGGTGCATTTAGAAAAAAAAAACAACAAAAAACCCCAAAAAACCAAAACAAAACAGCACAGGGGTCAGAAGAGACAAAGGTAGAGCCAGTAGCTGGTTTTTGAAATTTATGAGATTATAACCTGTTTCTTTCTCTCCATTCTTACTAAGACAATCAAATCAGAAAATTTTTATTTCACTGATGGTGTATTTGACTTAAATTATATTTTCTTATGGGTAATTTAATATATTTTTGAATTACTGTAGCATCTCTAAAGTCCTGTCAGAAAATTACCTTTTTCCCTTCACTTCTTCTGTTGCAACTTCAGATATTTCTTACATTTTTGCACGTGTATTGCCTGCAAGCATTTGTACCCAGGGAAGATCTGTATGGGAAATTATGTACAATTATAAGATGCGAACTTAATTTAGGGTTAAATGTCTAAAAGGATTAAGGAACAACACTATCTAGATGGTATAAGTAAAAGGTTATCTCAGTATTCTCTTTCACTGTTGATCTTGTCCACCTGCTTCATTTCAGAAAGGTAACATTAACGTATTAATCCTTGTTGTTTGCTTTATATCCTCAAGGCATTTCTGTTTTAAAGTGTTTTCTTCATAAAAAGATAGACAGAGGCAAAGTTAACAATGACACCTTGATGCCTGGCATTGTGTTTTCCGAAGAAAAATTTACTGCTTCAAATGTCCTGCTTTTCTTTTTATTTTGCTTCAAAATATTATACCGTTGAAAATCATAACTGTAAAAGAAAAAAAATCATCTTTTGAAACTGAGGAACCTTTTAAGTGTTTACAGCATAATTTGTTCTCACCCATTGCAATTTTAAATGACAGAGTAGCTAAAATAAGCCAAATAAAATAGCATATCTTTTCTTAAAATGATATGAAATTAGAGTTAGGTTCATAATAGAAGTTTTGTCTGTTTTCTTGTTTGCTTGTTTGTTTAAATCAATGACTGCTTAATAGGCATTTCAGATGACTAGCACTGAAATTTAATGAAATGGACTGTTCTGTGTGGTCACTGACTAGAAAATCCATATTCATTTAAGTTTTAAAATTAGCTAATAATAGAAATATATTCTCTAAATTTAAACACCACTCAATGTTTTACTGATATTCACTTTTTAGTTTAAAATTCTGTTCATAAATATAGCTGATTCTTCCAAAGTTAGACATTCTTTGATGAAGTACTGAAATACTTGCTCTCTGCAGTACCAAACAATGAAAGTAAGCATGTGCCAATAGAACCTGTAATCAAATCTGCCTGAAGAGAAGATGATCTTCTATGGCTAATTAGTGTTTTCAACTACACTTCCATGTCGAAATTTTGTTTGACTGCATTAAGTTTATAAGATGTCAGGGAATTTAAAAAATTGCTAGCTTGCTTCTGAAGGGTAAATGCTTTAGGGATACTGTGAACCAACCCTCAGTTTTTATTGTTGTAATTGAACTAAATTTATGTTAAAAAAAAAAAAATGAGCAATATCACTTATATCTAAGATGCTGAGATAGACATTTATATTGAGAGAGAGCTATTTCTGGTTATTTTAGTGACCACAAATAAGCCCAAACTTTTTTTTTCTAAAATGGCTCCATCATTACTGTTCTCTGAAGCTCCATAGTAGGGTGCTGGTTCCAAATTACTCCAGGGCCAACAGCACATCATTCCAGACCAAAACAAATGCCCTAGAGAGAAGTCTTAAGAGGCTATACATGTAGTCAAAACCTGTTAAACTAGGCACTGTATACATAGCAAGTGAATAGTATTTACCATAAAGTCTAGAAATAGGACAAGTATTATAGGCAATGAGAAATAAAGAATTAAATTAAGTTAATCTGGTTTACCTATTTAAAAGTTAAATGTCTCTATGTAGTCTGCCTTATAGTTAATGGGAATAATTAGTCACTTCTAGAGGCTGCAATCTGATTCAGGTACACTCTAGAAGTGCTCATTTTTGTCACTTCACAAGAAAGAGAGTCTAGGATTACAAGTTCACACATAGTTCACTCTGACTGTTCCTGATACTTAAACCTGTATTTCAGTTTTGATATTTGAATGAAATCCATTAAGGAAGACTAAATTAGCAGCCATATGCCAGGGAAAGTGGCAGAGTTGAAGCTAGGACTCAGGTCCTTCATTTACCAGCTTAGTTCCCTTTTCGTTAGCACATACTTATATTCTTCCTGGGTTGTTACTGGCTTTGATTTAAGAATAAGAACCATCTTTATATACACATGTCTCTGCCCTACCTTATATACTGCTAGAGTTTATAATGAATAAGACTGCCACCTATTGAAAGATCAATGTTATGGTCATTCTTCTTGACAACAACCCACCAAGACAGGATTGGAAATTAGCTCATTTGATGAGAACAGGAAGCATGATGGTCAAAAATGACTTTGCCATTTTTAAGATTAAAAGCAATGTATTTTGTGTTTTTTAGTGAACAAAAACATTTTATTTTAAAACATGCTTCAAATTTTCTTCCTGTCCTCAGGAGGACATTTCAATTGGACAAGAAATGGAAAGCAAGGGTAGTAGGAGTTATATGACTGGATTTATTGTGGAAAGATTTTAATTGCTTAAATATGGGTTGCTTGATGGATGTTATCATATTGGATGGATACATTTCAGCTGAATTTGATTAAAACCCAGAAGTACAGAAAATCTAAGAATCTATTGGGGGTTTTCAATAGTAGAAGGCTATAAATCACTCCAGGAGCTAAAGTATATTTTGTGCATTTAAAGTTCCTTGATTTGTGTTTTTGCTGATGAAAGGCTTCTTCATGAAAGGCTACAAAAATAATTTAAACAGACATAGTAGTATAAACAGAAGCAGACTTTTTGAGTGCCCAGAAAGAAAAATCCAAGGAAGGTGCCTGAAATTTATTACCTATTTCTCCAAAACATGCTGTGGAATGAGAAAGCAGTTTTCAACAAGTATGAAACTTATGAAACCTAAGAAGTAGATCAGAAAGGTAGCATTAGGTAAGAGAAAGGTAACATCAGAAAGGTAACGATACTAACACACTGGTTAACTATTGGTAACAAGTGCCTTGACAGTTAACATTAAAGGGGAAAACTTTTTGTGCCTGTATTTAACAACCAGTAAATGGCATATTGACTAGTCAGTGGTATCATTCTTAAAGCTCAGTAACCATTGCACAACCTAATGGATGACTGTTTTCATCCAGATGTAATTTTTATGTTTGTTTCTTTTCTGCAGAGAAGTTACTCTCTATCTTTCCCTGTGTTTTCCTCTAACGGATATAATAGCATGCCTACGGAATTAATGAAATGGAATGTAGCCAAAGAGGGAGAATAACATGCACAGGCCTGTAAGCCCTATGTGACGCCACTTCATACTTTAAAAAAACCCCAGGACTCAAATATTGGGAAATAAAAAGTCATGACTTCAGGTTGTGTTTCTCAAACAAAGCTCATGAGCTTCATCCATAATCTGACAAAATAGTTGTCTGTAATGAAAGGCTTCATATCATTAAAGCTTCCAGCCCTGGCACACCTCAATTCTTGCTGCGCTTCTGGTGCTTACAGCTTTTCTGTCATCTAAAGCATGTTTTATATAATTTTATAAACATCAGATTAAAAAAAAATACATAATGCTGATGGTAACCATTTCCTATCCCCACTCAGTTTTAAGGTGCCTCAGTAATATGCAGGTGGTTCTTGGTATGGCTCAGATGAGGCCCTTTGGTTTCTTATGGCAATAATTCTTCTAGTGCCATTTCCCAGAGAAGTGGCATATCCCACTGGTAAGGACAAATCATAGTGGCTAAAGAGAAATGTCAATATAACAAAGTCAAATTTTTAAATAAACACTTGGGGTTTTTTTAGCTTACTATTAAGTGATACATATGTTTCATACTCTGTGTCTTAAAAAAGTTAAATCAGTGGATTTTCATATCAGTTACTCAGAGTTAAGATACTTCTTTGATCCTTTGATAATTGCTTCATTTCCTAGTTTTCTGGTATTGTCAAAGGACAGAAAATGCAATTCTAATATCCTTGAATAATATTATTTTGAATCACGGCTATGTGCTTACATTCTCAGCCTTACCCTAATGAGAATTTAGCTTAGGATATGTTTCCTCTACGTACTGTTCTCCCATGACTGTGAGTATAGTGCCTGTTAGACTTACTTCCCAGAATGACATCTTTCTCAGAAGTTTGCCTTATAACAAACAGTTGTGTGAGTCACTTGCAGCTTTGCACATTTTTTAGGTACCAAGCATACATGATTTTTTTTCAGCAGCTTGCTAGTTAAAAGAGATAATTTGATTAAAGTGTACCTTTATACTTTTGAATGATGGCAATAACTTACATTTTTTGTGCTAACCTAGTTATTTTTTTCAGAAGTGCATTATAATTGCTCCTCACTATATATTTAATTCTTCCTTTTTCTGAGTTATTCATTAATTAATCATTACCAGTCTTTGGATGTGTTTCTACACAAATGCATAGCCACCTCAGAACCACTATGGCCCTGATGGAATAGATCAGCACTCACATTGCTTGTCTGTGATATCAGTTAAGCTAAGATGTTCTGCTAACGTCTGCAAGCAGCAGGGGGGGTGGGGGGGGTGGGAGAAGGGTTAGAAGCTTATGCATAGCCCTGAGCTGACCCTGGAGTGCTACGTGATTAACTGCTAAGGGCATTACACTTCCAACTAATGACAGTGAGGAGCTGGTACCCAAAAATCCATCATTCGGCTACTTGCACATTATTACATTTGAGTACTTCCTTAAGATTTAAAGAATAAGATGATAAAATAGGTGATGATACGAGTATAATTTGAGTTCACAGAAGCTTTTCTTAAGATTGTCCAAAAGTTGAACTTACAAAAAATTGACTGATCTGCTCAAAAAGCTCTTGTCACTCCTGAAGAAATATCTGATATAGGGGAGGGTGCAGTATAGCACAGGAGATAGAGAAAACATAATTGTGGATGATTTGGGGCATTAAAGTGAGTAGTTCTGTTTTATTAAAGTGGTTTTTTAGCCTTTGTATATGAATTCAGTTATCAGGTGAGATCATTATTTCCTCTTACTTAATGTTCCTGTGAAGTTTCAGTTCTATGGTAAAGATATGAAATAAGTGCTTGCTGTGTCTACACAGCTCCAACATTTTCTGCAAGAAGAAGAAGGTGGGAAATCTAACAGTTTCAGAAAAGACTGTAAACTGAAAGCTATATATTGTGTATGCTCGCTGATTTTTGAATGTGATAGACATGATGATTTCCAAAGCTTTAAATTTAAAGAGGTTATCGTATGCATGGTATTCCCCTGATTTTTTTTCCTTTTGTTTTTAAACAACTAACAGCATCTATCATCTATTTAAAAGTCACCCCTGGCTAAATTTGATAAACTTAATGAGATATATGACCTTTCCCAAAGGTCTGTTACTAGAGATTTCAAAGGACTGAAAAAGGGAGAGGCGTTTCCTAACAGGTGCTTCCTTTCTGAGAACATGCAGTTCCCTTTACCGGAGGTAGAAAGGTGGGATGTGACCACTTGAACTTGCATTGGACACAGCTGGCAATTTCACTGACATGTTCTTTCAAATTCAAATAGTGACATACTGAACTGTGACACTCACTGTAGACTGTTTTCATCCTGGTGTGAGAAATTAGAAGCCTCCATTGTGGATTATTTGAAATGATAATATTAAAAAACTCATTTAAAACACAGGAAAAAAATACTTAAGATAGTAATATGTATAGGCAATAGGATGCTTGCTGTTCTGAGAAGTGTCATCTTTTCCTAAAGAAATCATGCAGACTGCAAATATGTTGCAATACACTTGAAGATGTGAACACTGAGGATGCTTGGTTCCAGATCACTATAATCCCTCAGTGCAGATAACCAATGCTTGATCAAAGCCCCTTGGAATGATCAACAGAAAGTTAAGAAAATTCCTACATATTCCCGAAAACAGTAAGATTAACTTGCTTTAATCCTTCAGTACTGGATGATACTAGATTGTTCCTGTGTCCATAGTGTCATGGAGTCAAGTTAGTACACACTATTGGGTAATACTTTCAAGTCAACCAGAGAGCTTTCAGTAGTAGAACTTTGAAGACAGTATTGTCTTTCTAATGAAAGCCAGAATTAAAAAGTATAAGGATATTTCAATATATGATCTTGTCATACTAGGACAGGTCTATGAAGAATATGTGTATGGATGTCTGCTCTGCAAAATACACCATTCTGTCATTTTATACATTTAGAGAAACCAAATGTTTAACTAGAAACTTCATGAGCACAGGTTGTGAGGATAGTTTTTAGTTTGGACAAGCAGGCAATATCAGAGTTTCATGCCTATGATTTGTGAAAGCTAGCCTGACTGGCATACTCTGGTGGTATAGGTTTACAGGAAAACACAAGGAAAAGGAAGTTCACCCTACTTCCTATAGTAAGTGCAGGAGGCTGGAGGCATCAACAGTTGATCCCACAAAGGATGACTAATGAAGCTCTTGGCACACAGTACACATTGATCTTAATGTATTTGGAGTTTTATGCCTGTGAGGAACTAGGAAAATGTAGGCTATTATAGTCCAGACTTGCACTATTTCATAAGTCTGAAAAAGTAAACTTTTACCTTTTTGACTTTCCCTCAAAAATTGAGGGAAATTACAATGAAAATTATTTCTGTGTAATGTAGATGCATAGAAAGATGCATCTGTATATATTGGCAAGGAAATAACATCTTCAAAAAACCCCCCTAACATCTTAGTAAATAATAGCCAATGCTGAGGTAAGTGCAAAAAGGGAAAAGGTAACCATGACTGGTCAGTGCTGTATTGTTTAGTTGCTCTGAAGCTACTCTTCCACATAATATTCTCCTTTGAAGTCTGATTCTTCAGGGAATCTGCTGCTATCCTGTTGTGTTCACACTATAGCAGAGGCAGTGCACAGCTCCAAGTCTCAAGGTGCATATAGCCATGAGGTAAACAACACTGGCTGTATGGTACAATAGACTGAGTGGAAACCAAGCAGTAAAATGATGAGGTTTGAAGAGTTTTTTGATACTCATCCGTTGTTTTATCTCACATTTTCAAACTAAGGCTGGCTGAAAAAATTTGGTAGTACTTCAGACTCACTACAAAGTATTGGTTCAGATGAACTAAATTATTCATCAAGATAATAAGATAGGAAAATGTGAAAAATGAAAGTTTAATTTTTAAATTAAGGAAATGTTTTGTCTTTTAATTTGAAATTAAATTGAACAAAAATATACCTGTGACTTGTTTCACATTATTTTAAATTTCTCATTTTTATGCCTCAAATAATTATGCTATCTGAGAAACTGAACAATCAAACATTTGAAATTGTTGCAGTATGAATGTGCTACTGTTCTCTTGTTCAGCTATTTGTTGTCTCACTGTTTTGTTTGCCAGCCACCTGGAATAATTTTTCAACCACTCATCTTGTGATTATTATCTTTGTTGCAGCTTTTCTATTCTTCTGCAAAGTGTACAAGCTAGTAAAATGGTGATCTGAAATCTGTGGCTGTGTCTAGCAGTGCCGCTCCCTTTTTAAATTTCCAATGAAAATTACTTATAATTCATCACAGATAGCAGAAATTTTGATGTATCAAAGCTAAGTTATTAGAGAATTAATAATTATCTGTCAGGACTACTCACATGCTTGAGGTTTAAGTGCATGCTTAACTTGGCTAACCTTAACTTATAATATAGCATTATATTTTCCATACTGACATCTTTTATAAAAAACCATATGGTTAAGGAAGTTCAGACAGTTCAAAATTAGACTTTCAGAAATTCTATTTGTAAAAAAATATTTTAAAATTCCTTGTTAAAACTCAAGCTTGATCCAAGCTTTTTTTTTTATGTCTAAAAAATTAATTGAGTAATTTTTGTTTTAGATGCAGCCAGAACTAAGTTTGTACAGTGGAATGACTGTAGTAGTTACTATGGCTATAATCACAACTTTCGGCAACTGAAAATACCAGTTTCATAATGTAGAATTTCATTTTTATTTAATCCTGAGGCAATTGAGACAGTTATATGGGCTTGTAATCAGATATCAGTGGCCCATCTTAGTTATAATAATCAATTGGTTTATTTCCACATTTCTTTTTTATTAGCTTCTGCAATTAACTTTAAACAAGATTATTAAACATTTATTCTCCAAGATCCAAATGCTGTTATTCAAAATCTCCATATAAAATGTATGTGCTTATATAATGATGAAAGAGATTTCCACAAATTAAATACTGGAAAGAGAAACTATAATTTTGAAGCTGTAAATTCATCTTATTAACATGCACAGGAATTTAATTTGTGTAAACAATTGCTCAAAACTTAGCTTACCCTAAGAGAAATTATGAGAAAGAGATGGTATTAATTAAGCTTTCATCTCTCTTTAATATTTGATTTATGTGATTTATGTGTCTGTCTCTAAGTAGATATTAAATTACAGTTTTTAATACTGAACAAAAGATGTATGATGTATTAGAATGATCTTAAAATCCAGATGAGACCATGATGTTTATTAAGAAAACTTCAGAACAGTAAAGGTCAGCCAGTATCTTCACAGAACTTGAAAGAACATTTTCTAATTTGTAGAAGTGTAAATTGAAGATAAGCCCCAAGTATGAGATGTATAGCTTTGTTACAAAAAGCTGCTCCTCGAATTTGTCAGTCCTGCTTTTTGTGGCTGTATTTTTCAACAATTCTACTTGAGAGAAAAATATCAGATTAAGTTAAATTTAGACAAATTACAGTAAGTTTCACAGCACAGAAGAAATCTCTTATTAAAAATTCTAATCAAAGACTTATGACCCTCCCATATCTTTCATCCCTGACTGATTCCTCAAGTCTTGTTTTCACTTGTGTTTTGGCAGCTCTTTCTGTCTCTTGATAAAGCTAATCTGCTAGTTTCACTTTGCCCTTCACATATCCCACTGCATGGGTCTTTTGGTGCTTTCTCCTGAACTTGTCATATTCCAAGTCTTGCTTTCAAGGTTTCTAGCTACTGAACATATTTTTAATTTACTCCTTGCGTGTGTCTCTGTGTCTCTGTGTGAGTATGTGTGCTGCAGCATCTGCTGTTTGGAAAAGCATTCCTTTAGCTCCTGAACTTAAAAGTTCAGTCTGGGGCTTCTGTAAATCAATGCAAAAGCTCACGAGCTTCAGTGCGAGATAAACTAGATTCTGCCTCCTTTTTCTACTTCCTAAGCCCAACTTTTTGGCTATAACTCTATTTTTTCATAATATAACTTGAGAAGTTTTACAGTTCTATAAGGAAAATATAAACAACAGTAGAAAAATTTTCCAAAAAACCGCACAGGAGGCTCTGCAAAGAATAAAAATCATCCTGTAATTTATGGCTTGTGCATACCATCTCCAAGAAGATAAACATTCACACAAAGGGTCTTTGTTAGGAGCTGCCAAGAGCGTTTATGTAAGAGCCTAGCAGTCATGTTCACAGTTTGCAAGTCAATCTGATAAGGCAGAAAAGAATTTAAAATTTTAAAGCATGAGCAAACAACTCATGGTAAAGTGGATAAAGTTAGGGGATACTCAGTGTATACATTGAGATCTATCTCACCCTGTATGAACACACCTGAGGCTCAGTACTGTTGCACATCATTGCATGGATCACTGAAATCATAGTAATAACAATAATAACACTTAGATTTAAACTAAATTTAGAAAGTGTATCCATATCGCCATGAAATTCTGCAGAACTCTACCCATGGCATTGTAAAATATGTACAGGCTGTCTGTCTATAGACCCTGAATGTCTCACTGAAAAGATTCCCTTCTCTGCCTGAAAATCAGTCCATGCACTGTGGATGGAAGTAACAAAGTTAATTCTTAACATTGTTGATAACTAGTTCAGGTAATCATACATTCAAGATAGATTTAATAATATGGAAAGCATTAAATCAGTGTGGAAGATCATGATAAACAGGGTAAATCAGTAGGAAATGTGAAAGCCCTCATAACTTTCCTCCTTCCTGAATTTTTTCTCATACTTGTCTTTGAACCTAAATGAAATGCTTATTTTAGATACTGAAATTTTGAAGATATGAATAACTACCATCTATAACTGTATTACCATGCCAATAAGGAACTTTTCACTGATGTAAGTAGACACATCTTGTTGATCCTTCAATCCATTTATCACTGTTTGTCTGTGTTTTCTGTTGTAGTGGCTGTAGGATTATCCATATACCTGTGGTTTTAGAAGGATACCTGAAGGTTAATATGAATTTATAAGCTTATAGCAAAAGAGAGTCAAAAAGCTACTTGGTGTCTAAAGGACTTCCAGAAGTCAGTCATCTAATGCAGCCGAACAGATAAACCACACTAAAAAACCTGATAATATGAGAGCTGGACAATAGAACAGAGTTGAGGGGCTACATTTTTCATCTCCTTGTAATATTTAGATTGAGGGCAACAGAGTGTGCTATAAGAAAAAAATAGCCACTTCTCTTCAACTGGAAGGAACAGGAACTCAGAGGTTAATGTCACTTATGTCAGAGACACTTTTTGAAAAAGGCCTGGAGAGTGGCAGTCTTTTGAGAGTACTTCTGGAACAGTTTTTGTAATTGGCTTTTCACTAATCCCGTATGTATGAGCATTTAGAATGTTACACATCATTAACAATAATAAGAGGATATGAGAAGTTTGATAAATATGAATAGTCTAATATGCCTGTTCTCTAATGACAGAGCTAGATTGAAATTGTTCATTATAAGTTTGTTTATTTGAGAATTACATTGTCCAGATGAAGGAGTGGAGTTTGACACATCAATGAGATGTCTCTCACAAATGAGAACTGTGAGCAGGACATTTGTTGTGAATGATAGTCTTCCTATCCAAGAAATTATCAAATCAGATTATCCCACTTCTCCAGAGCCCTCTCAAACGGGTCTGTTACCCGAGTTTAATAAATCTTGATTAGTTTTTCTACCCATAAAATAGCTTCATCACTTCCAATTAACGCAATGATCAACCACTGTCTGTTCAGGATGCCCCTTAAATCTATTTTAGCACCAATTTGAACCTTGTAGAAATAATCTCTACAAGATGGTAAAGTTAAATTCTCCTAGTCTATTACACATCACTGTAAGAGTCTGAGACATGACTTGAAGTAGAGCACTATATTACATGCACTCTGCGGTTTTAGACAGTCTGCCTGGCTGCTCTGCTAATATGAACACTCACCTAATCAAGTTTCAGTGCTGATAAATAAGCCTTTATACACTTTTAAGTATTCCGAAAATTTAAGGATTAAGATATCATTTCATTTTATGATTAAAAGAAGATTAATATTAATTTCTATTCATTTTGTTAATTATTTTACTTCATCTAGCCACAACTAGTAAGAATTTGAAGAGGGAAAAGTTCATACTTTAAATGGGGGAAAGCTTAAATATAAATTTTTAAATGTTTTGATTCAGCTATAAGAGATTTAATTTCAATACATTTATTGGAAAAATCCTGTTACAATTGTATATTATTTTAGAAAGCTTGTTAAATCATCCCAGCTTGATATCTTTGGCTATGTAATCAGATTCAAAGATTTTCAGGAATGGATCCCTCCAACTTTCTATTCCTAATTTCTTGAAGTCGCATGAAATAAACTGATTCTTCTCCTCTCCTTATAAGGTAAGACAGTTGAGGAATTGCAAGCTAAAGTCTTCTTTGTGGGCAAAAGAAAGTTCTTCAGTTACTTATAGAGAGACATATTCTCTTAGTGTACCTCAACTCCTAAGAAGAACTGGTTAAATAGAAGATAATGTGAGATGTACCTTTCTGCGGTGATGTGTCACAACTGCTCAAGTTACCTCCTGAAGTGCAAATGGGTTTTGCATTTTTACTGCATATGGAAACCACATATTGATCTCTCAAGGATTTAATTTCAACCTTTAAAAGGAAAACAAGAGGCACGGTACGGTATCTCAAATTTACTATTTGATAAACAATCTGGATGGCAATCAGTTTGCAATGAAGACATACAAATGTAGGTGTTTGCATGTATATTGTTGTGCATCTGTTAAAGGAGGTCTGCTGAATAAAAATTACACAATAATTTAATTCACCTTCAACTGAATATGCAGGGATTAGTTAGCTAAACAGTTTCAAGACTGTACTGACTGTATTGTTTAGAATTTCCATTGTATAGTCTGAAGACAGGTTTCCAGGTATAGTACCATCTCAGATGCTCTAGGATGTGAGTTGTCATAATGAGGCCAGCATCAGCAAGTCACAGGACATAAAGGAGGATGTCCTTCAGGTAGCAGTTGGAACTGCAAACTCTAGTGCACCTCAGATGGTATTAAATGCCTGTGCCTTGGGAACTGCATCAAGCCCTAGAGCTCTATTAACTTTAAGGGAAATTGGGCACCTGCTGACATGGTAGACACCTAATTTTAGGTGATGTAAGCTGGAACAGAATTCCCGACCATATATTTCACATGAAGCATTTGCATCATAAACTCTGATCCAGTGTAACTGAAAAACTTTTAACAATCTATGGAGAAGTATTTAAAGCAATACTTTAAAGGCTGAAATGCTCAGGTTAACTAGGAATTTTCTAAGACAGTATGTTATTCCCTCCTGAACATAAAGGAATATGTGAGGTAAGGGTGTGTGTGAGAAGCAGAAAGTAACTGTAAAAAAATATGAAAGGAAATTTATTGCTCATAAACTACATGTATATAATTTTTAAGTTTAGTTTTACTTTTTTCACACCTCAAGTAAGACAGAAAGGAAGGGATAAGACTCATATGAGGCAAATAATCACAAAAATAACACTGAAAGGATTTGATATTTTTACCCAAATAAACATTTTCTGAAAAGGTAATGTAAAAAAAAGAAAAAGGAAAGTCAGATTAAATTATTAAATCATTTTCATACAACCTCTGAAAGCACACAGCAACATTATTTCATGAGAACATTCCAGCTTTGAGGCTTAAAATTTACTTGTGTCACTTGCCCATCTACCCTCTCTCCATCATCTATAAGCAGATGTAATGACCAAGACAAGCACATCAGTTTTGATTCTGATAAAATTGGGAAACCATTCATGTCATGATGGACCTGGATCTTCAAGCCAATTGCCCACTTCTGTTATTGGAGTAGTTAAGCACAGAAGAGATTTTCTTGATATTATTTGCTTTATATTACCTCTGGAACCTGTGTATCTGGAAAAGCTCAGGGGTTTCCTATGATGATCTATTCTGGACTTAGAAGGAAATAAGTTTTCTCTTAGCAGCTTTAGTTTCTGAGTCCTACTTACATTGTAAAACTGAATTGACAAGAAAGGTTGAAAAATGTACAAGAAGAAATGTCTGGAGCAGCTCTAAATATGAATGAAGACTTACGAAAGACCAACAAACCGTTTTACGGTTGTAGTTTAAGTATCTTTAAAAGTGATAGTTCTGAGATGACATCACGAGCCTCGGAAAAACCTGGTTTTTATCTCATGGGAAAGTCAAAATTAAGTCAGATTTGATTTGGAGAATGTCAAATGAAAACCACCATATCTGCACAAGAACTTACATACTTCTATTTCAACCAATGTAATTTTGTTAAATTGCAAAAATTACCTCACAAAACTCCTAATATAATTCTACATTTGTTTCTCAAATGGAATCTTTCAGTTAAATCCCAATCTTTGGATGTTTTTTAGAAGATTTTTGTGGTGTATTTCTTCAAGAAAATGACAGGTCAATTAAGCAGAATGATTATAAATAATCAGGAGTGAAGCATGTCACTCAATCTATCTATAAAGTATAAACGAGCCCGCAAAAAAATACGAAAGTAGTGAGCAAATAATTCACCTTAATTATTTCAACACATAACTTAATCAGTAATTACTTGCATGCATGACTTAGAAAAAAAGAATTTCATCAATTCCAATTTGCAGAAATAATTTTCTGCTTCTCTTATTCCATAGAAACCAATTGCTTATGAAACAAATTCATATTATCTAGCCAGAAAATTATAACATATATATCCCTCAGATCACTATGACTGTGTTTTCAGTACACTGTTGTAATCTATACCATGGTACATTAAAAAAATACAGCATTAAATGCATGAGCAGTGTAACTCACTTTTACCTAAGCAGTCTTCAAAAAAACAGACATATTTGGTGCAGGCAGTAAGATAGTCTCTTTCAAGCCATTATTGATGGGGCTTGTATTTTGTTTGATCAGAACACTTTTTGTATTCATTAAAACATTTTTCCTTATTAATCAGACCTCAACATATTTTTCCACAGATGCAACTTGTGCAATAGCTCCTTTTACAAAGAGATATGAATGTGAAGGATTCTTTTCTCTCTTTGCATTAGCAACCCTTCTGTTGAAAGTGATATCTTTCAGCTTGCCAGGAAATGTGCATTTTGATTTCTCGCTATTGTGTAATAAGCTCGTCATTACAAGAAGCAGCCTGTGCAGCTGTGTTCAGGTGCCACTGCAGAGTGACCTATACTTCCCTTGCCAGTCAGAACAATGAGGAGAGAAAACAGATAACAAGCAGAAAGCTGCAGATAACTGAGGTAAAGAATTGCAGAGGGAATTGGGTTTGGCAATGATAATCTTTTCCCTTGATTTAACAGACAAAATATGGTTGAAATTTTCCATCACTTTGTCATAAATTCCATAGAACGTGATGTCTGAGCTCTTGGTACAGAGCATAGTGTGAGCCTTTCCAGATTTCCCTGAAACTAAACTGAGGGTGTTTCGCTTACATTTATATTGCAGTCATCTCAGTGAAACTATATTTATAGAATAAAGTTAAAGATGTTCAAAACTACTGTAGACAATCAAGGCAAATGTATGAACTTGCTACTAAAAAAATGGAAAAATATAGTTGTAGTTTCTTCAAAACATTTTGTGAAGTGAAACCACTCTTTACAATTGAACAGATATGTTTTCAAAAACACTCAAATCTCTCTATTGTTCAGCATCAGTATCTAACACATATGATAATGATTTATAATAGTAAATTTGAGTAGATAATGCTTATAGTAAACAGGGAAGAGCTGTAGTGCTACTTACCATTAATTTCCCCATATTTTGCAATGTAAACTGGCTCCATAGAAAGAACAATAGCACAAATAACTTTGAAGCCACACTTCAGAAAAACAAGTATAATCCTGTACTAATATATGTTACCATAAGATCAATATTAAGACTTTTGCAACAGATATTGTTTGTTTGAAGAAACATTTAGCATATGCAACAAGTTGCTTTCATAATATGTCTGAGAAAAGGTTAATCCTCTATTACTTGTCTGCTGTCTGAGGACTGGAGGACACATGAAGTATATCGTAGATATGGAAGAGAAAAAAATATGTCAGGTGATTTTCACTAGTAATTGTGCTTCATGAATGGTGAGATCACACAAAATACTTATCCTCACGGGGAAAACAAAGCAAAAATGGACAAGATCAACTAAGGTAAACAAGGGTTTTATTCAGTTAAAAATAAAATTTAAATTTGTAGAAAACAAAATGAGAAAAGCATAACTAGTAGAACCTCATCGTGTCAGTGCCTCTAAAACAATGAATTAAGACCTGTAGGGTGTACTTGTGTTTAGAAAACTATTATGTTGCTATGTACTACAGAGACAACCCTAATTAGCCTTGATTAGCATCAATGTACAAATGTCAAGGTGGGGTTTAGTTCACTGTTTCTGGCGTAAGATTTTCCATAATTATGGGAGCGAAAAAAAACTTTCATAGAAGTAATCAGAGACAAAGAAAGCTACTATTCCACAACACTTTTTTTAATGGAACTTTGAAGGAGAACTAATCTCTAAATGAAATGTTCATTTACTTTTTCTTTTTTCCCAAAATTTTATTTGATACAAGAAGATTGAGAAGTCTACAAGTATGCTGTCTGACTGGGTGCCAATTGCTCAAGAAAAATTCAATCTGAAACCTTAGTAGTTTCAGCTTATATATTGTTGCATATTTTTAGTGGTGCCTTAGATAATACCTATAATATAATCGTAATGTAATGAATACAATTGTGTTTAGCTGACTTCCTGTACACAAATGATTTCTCATTTAATAGTTAAAGATTCACTTATTAGCAAGAAGGCATATGGTGCAGGATAACTATACAATGTCTGATCCTATATCTGACAGTATGGAATGCCAGCATAATAAAAAAAAAAATTACTAACATAGTAGGTGGAAGAAGATAATAAAATATAAAATACATGGAGCTGTGCTGAATAATGGAGAGAAGAAAATTCTCATTCCTTGTACGAAAACAATATTACTCTTCAAAACTTGCACACCTGCACTAGAATACTATTGTTATGTGTCCCCACCATGTGAAGTCTGAATTCTTATTTAATTCCCCTTCATTCATTTTTTTCAAATTCAAGTGAAATCTTCAGGACAGATATTATAGTTCATCTAGTTTTCTGAACAGACCTTTCTATTTTCAGTCTTTTTCTGTTTTTTTGCTGCTGAATCATATTCCACCTGAGAAGAGCTACGACCTCTTCATTTCATCTTTCTCAGCCAAACATTGCACATGGTCTATTCATAAAGCACATTATACATTTTCTGCCAAAGAAACAAAAAACACCTGGAAGATGGCTGGAAGATGACTGAGCAGATATGGAATCATACAAACTATGGCTGAAAGAGATCTCAAGAGCTTATTTGATTCATTCCCTGACTCATTCTAGGATCAGCTACCTCTTCACATAAACATTTCTCTAACCTGCTGTTACAGAAATTTCTCCTGATAGTGGTTTAAAACTTCTTTGAACTCTATTAAAGTTTTCTTTTCTGCACCTACCCCAAATTTGTAACTTGAAGTTTTTGACACAGATTTTAAGGTGGAATCCAGAGCTGATGCTGAGAACGTTACATTTGTTTCTTTTGTGAAGCTGTCTTTCACACTCTGTAAGACTGTTTTAATACAAAAATGTCAGAGAATAAACTAGAGAGGGGTCAGTCCATCTTATTCTGCTTCATACAGTCTTTCTTGAGCAGTATCTTATTGGCTAGTGTTAGATACAGAATAGTAAGTTAGGTCGACCTTTGGACCCAGTACAGATCATTTTAGCAGTACCCCTTTCAGTCCTCTCTCGACTTTTTCTTGTCCTTTCCCTAGATGAGACAGTTTTCAAATTTCCTGTTGTCAGTTATTTTTTTCTTGACATCTCATCATTCTCATTCTTCATTTTAGTTAATAGTTTGGAGGTTGGACAATGTTTCTGAATTGAAGTTTTGTTCTCTGATCTGCTTGCAACACCTTTTGTACTGATGTTGAAAATCTGTCAAAATTTGTTAATAGCAATGTTATTGGTCCAAGAGAAATTTCTGTGGTAATCATTAGATAGGTGACTCCAATTTCAATCGGAGCTGTAAATAAATATTATTTTACTATGTATCAAAATATTATTTTTTGAACCAGTTTTCCATCCAGCTTAATGTTTACTTATCTATAGCATGTCTACCTATTTTTTTTTCCTCATGTAAGAGAAAATCAAAAGTTTATGAATGTATATATTACATATACTTCTTCCACTTTTCATCAAAGATTGCTTTTCTGCCACAAAGGAAATGAAATTGTTTTGACCTGGTTTGTTCTTATCATAAGCCAAAATTATATGAGTTATTTCATTGCCCCTGGCCACTAGAACTTAGATTATGCATACCTGTCTGAGGAGAGGCTTTTGTTCAGATCTCTACAAAGTTCAGTAATTACTCCAACCTAATTTTAACTTTTTTTTTTGTTTTGTTATCATTTATATACTTGAGTTTAACAGAGCAGTAGTTGCTTTTCAGATGCTACTTGTGTTGTTCTTGCTTCCTTAATGCGAGACCTTGGCAACCTACTAGTCCTCTCTGAGTCCAATTTCATGAGTATTACAGGCATATTTGTTTAACGTAAATATTACACTTGACCTGAATACAATAACAGACATAAAAACTTCTATTTATGTTCATACCTTTGTGCATTAGTTTAATGTCACAGAGAAATATAAAAAGATCTCATTTTGAACAGGTACACTGCAAATTTCATTTCCATTTCCAGAATGGGCCAGACTTGGAAATGCAAATTGTTTATTCTTCCTTCTATTCTACAAGCAAGAAATTCACATTTTGAGACAACAAAATATATATGCAAATATTGTACCCAAAAACTGCCGCCTTTACTGAAGGAGGTTGTTTTTACAGTAAAACAGCTGACAAATTCTCTATCTTCTTTGTGTAGTCACATGCTTAGCTATGTTAAGAGGTAAAACTAATTGCCTTGCTACCACAAAGATATGACCTTTTGAAAAATGAATTCTTGTAAGTTTCCACTCAGAAAGAACATGGAGTTTTTTAACCAGGAAAGCCAAAATATTGAACTTGGATTCTTACTAGCTCAGAAATGGACTTGATTTGTTAAAAGCATTGATAATAATTCCAAACATGCCAAAGTGTAATTGACTAGAACAAATACTTAAGTATAAATCAATCCTTTCGCAGTTCTTTCCTAGAACGTCAGTAAATCTTACCAGGATAAGTGCATCTGCTATATATGATTTTCTAGAAGCTGACTACAGCATGCAGACAAGAATAGCACAGAAATTTTAAACAGAGAAAGTCAGAGAAATTTTAAACAGAGAGTCAGTTCCTCTATACATATCTTTCCAACCCGCAGTCTGTCTCTTTTAGCTTCTCCTTTCTGAACACTGAGATGATGTAGATATGAGCCAGATACAGCCAAAAGGCTCTCATACAAATGACCTACTCTGGTAAAAACACACCAAACCACTTATCTTTGTGTGTTTTAGATCAGGTTCAGTCCTTGAGCCCACTTCTAATAGAAATGTCCTACTATGTGCCATTTTTCTTTTCCTTTTCTGATGCAATAGCTCTGCACAAGATATTAAAATTAATGGGTTTTTTGTCAGTGAAGGGAAAGAATACCAGTGAAGAAAGCACATTAGACTTCACAAAAATATTCTTGTAACTTAAAGACATATAAAACCAGTTCAGGTAAGTGTCAGCTCCTCATAAAACTAAATTAAAGAAAAAGTTTCACTGACATTCCAAAATATCATTTTAGCTTCTGTCATTTCACAGAGGTTTTATTTTCCAAATTCATCGTGAAATCAGAAGTGTGGATGCTTTAACGATAGAAAATGGTTTCTAACCACATTTAACTGCTTGAACAAACTCTTGTAGGTAATTGCATGTCAAAATTATCTCCTGGTATTTTAAAGAATCGAGTGTACTGAGGGTCAAGATGTAACAACATCTTAACCACATCTTTTTTAAGCAACTTTGACCTTAATATGTTCTACTTGACTCCTAAGGAAGGACAAGGATCTGCCCTTTTGCAGGTTCCTCTTATGTTTGCTGATGACAAAAATAGTTCTATGTTCTGTGCCCTTTGCATTTACCTGTTGTTGAAGTAAATGTTACCTCTCATTAGGTAAAAGGCTTTGCTAATGGTTATAATAATTTAGATGCATTAGTTTTCAGGTATTAACTCAAGATATCTTTTTAGGGTTTTTGTTAGTTGAATAAAAAAAAAAAAAGAAAAATCCATTTTCAACATCTCAGGTTGGAGTTTAAAATCCATTAGTCAGAGAAACTGAAGATCTTGGCTATGATTTCCGTTAAATACCCTATTGCTTCAACTATTGCAAAAGTACCTGCTTTTGTAAAATGCATAGTCAAGTCTTATGGATTAAAATGCTTAAAGCTATCAGGTAATTAACAACTTTGATCTGTTTATAAGGGTCAGATCTAAATTTTTCCAAGTTTTCCATCATTATTTACAACTGCCTGATAATAGATTTAATTATAGCTGACAAGACAAAAATGCAATAGTGGAGAGATCTGTGATTGGAAGTGGACATTGACTTGTTTTAACTATCTTTCTCTGTGAACAAAACATCTACTTAACATGAAATATTTTTTTATTATTTATTAGAAAAATATTAAACACTGTGAATGAAATCTAATTTTCATAGATGTGTTTCCAGTTTGCAAGTTCAGGGGGTTTTGTGGTTGGGTTTGTTGTTGTTTTGGGTTTTTTGTTTGGTGGGGTTTTGGGGGGTTTTGGGGGGGGGTGTGGAAGAGAGTGTGGTATGTCAGATTTCAGTTTAAAGTACTCTGCATTTCCTTTCATTATTTTTTTATTTTCCAGAAACAAGGTATAAACCTCAGGTTTCCCATAATCATTCATTCAATTTATTTTTTTTTTGGTTCCTGCTTTCCTTTTTCTTGTGTGTACTAACACTGAAGTTTTGACTCAAGGTTTAGTCTCAATGTTCAATCTAAATGGATTTTAGTTGGAGTATAAATTGATTTAAAATGTCTTTTTCTTAATCTGTTTTTATTCTGTTTTACATTTCCCATTGTCTTCCTAAGGTTTAATAACACACTATAAGGAATTCTATAATTCCTTATGCTATTCTAATATATTTAAATAGAAGATAAAAGGTAGTTCATCACACGGTCACACTACCTCAACCATTTTTTATATTTGAGTTAGGATTGAGTCAGGAACAATTTATTTAAGCATCTTACGCCTTAAAGTGTAAATGAACAAGTTCAAGATTTAAAAATTTGTGTTAAATATCAGTTTTTCTTAACTTGTTTAATTTAAAAAAAAAATTGGTGTCAAAATATTCCAACTGGAAAAGTATGAGTTGCTTATACCCAGCAAAGAAAAGATCTATGTTCAGTGTCTTTTGTATTCCCTTGTAGTTGACTCATTTGCCTATTGATTATGGCCAGTATAATTAGCATTACATATATTTCTCCATTATTCAGCACAATGGTACCTTCTTTTTATTTTCCCAGAAGTTCTGGAATTTGTACCTATTTAGTCAATACTGGTTTCATTGTTTCTTTTTCCTTTTTGTTTCTTTCCTTCACTTTAGCCCACTAATAGCTAAGCTGATCATTCCCAGGGGAAACAAACAAACAAGAAAAAAAAAAATTGTCTCACAGTTCAAAGTTCTTTGAAAACACTCAGTTGCTCTCTATCTGTATTCTCTGTTGGTTCACTCTGAACTTCTTGTGAAGCAACAGTGGAATTGCACAAGACTGGGTTACTCAATTATAGCCGGTTCCAGCTGTATAAATACAGACAACGAAAAATTTTATCTGCAAACCAGTTGTTATTGATTACAACAGAATGATAAGTTTGACAATCAATAATTCCAAGTGGCAGTGATAGCTATCTGATGAATCTGACTTCACTCCTCCAATTTCCAGCTGTGTTTCAGGTTATGAAGTGCCTTGCTGTGAAATGGGTTTGTATCCAGAGGCGCCTATATCTTTGTGTCTCCAAGAAACACCATAGTGTAGCTTTCATCAGAAGAAACCCACTTTGCACAGAGTAGGTTTGTTACTTTCATTATAACTGACCAGCAGAAAGATGCCTGCTCCTCTTAAGGCTGTTTTACCAGGCTTTTAAGCACTCTTGTGTATACATAGTTGCTTCCACTTCAACACCGTTATGGTTTTAGCTAGTGATTTCAGGGTTTGTTTAAAGATTATGGTCCAGTAACATTGCCAAGTAATAAGAGTTTCTTCCTGAACATTTTGTGCAAATAAGCTTTTTACAGCTAGGTTAATAGCACTAAATACACCCACTGATATTTACATTGCTTTTATCCAGCCTGGAAATGTTTGTTTTCTTAGCATTTTACACAGAACAATAATAAGTGCTGTCTTCTGCAGTATAATCATGGAGGGTGGGTGCTGTTTAGCAACTCATCTTACTTTTAAAATGCCATTTTGTTGTGTTCATATTACTAAAGTGATGGGTTTACAATGATATGGATTGTAAAGGTTGAAATGTACTATTTAGTCACAAAATATATAAACTGGTGATTCTGTATGCACACCAGTGTTGTATAAAATAATGATGAGCCATAAACAAGAAAAAAAAAAACATAGCTGGTTTGAAGAGTTCCTTATTCACTAGCTGGAGGCAATGCAAAAGAATTCTGCCTGCTACTGCAGACCAAGAAGTGCCATTTCCAAGCAGCAATATGCAATGCAAGTTTTTATTCCTTAGCTAAATCACTGAAGAATGAACCAAACTTTTCAAAGCCCTTTGTTCTTTGTCTCCCTTAACTTACATTGAGTCAAAAAATGTAGTTTAATCACACAGGTTAGTTTAAATTTTGATGCCATTAGTTCAGCAATTTTATGCTCATTTTCCCCAAACTGAAAACTCTTGAAAGGTAATGAACTGTTGAATAAACTCAAATAAGACTGATGAGAATAGAGAGAGTATCAGAATAGGAGTGAGAGAGCTAAATGTCCTCACCTCACCGAGTGCAAGAATAGACTGACTTTGTACAAGTTTTGTATTCCACAGACTTTATTGTTTAAAAAAAAAGTGAACAACAAAACCATATTTTTAACTACTTTTTTTAAATAAATGAGGTCGCAAGGGTGCAAGAATAAACTTGAGTCATTTTTCACATATCTAGTCATTTGACACAAATTGAGACAAATAGAAGAAAAGGGTAAATAAATTGGGTATTCTAAGCCAATCTGAGTAAAGTAATAATGTAATTATATTTATGTATCTGTTTAAAAATGAGAGATAGTAATACAAAGGATTGTCTTTATATCCTTCCTGGGTTCACATCAAGAAGATTAAATTCATCACTCTTTATTTTAGCCACCTAAAATATAAACACCAACTGACCCAGTCACCTAAGTTTTCTCAATGGAGAAGAACAAATGTGATTAATGATATGCAACTATTTTAGATGTGAAACTTACAGTGGAGTGAATCACCTTCCAGAGGTATTACTGGATGTAGAGAGAGCCTAGAAGATAAGAAAATATCTGCCTTTTAAATGTCTGAAGCTACAGAATGTGAATGCCATGTTTAATTTGGGTCTCCTTTGCTTCTGTTTTAGTGTGGTAGTTTTAGCCTGCCTGGCAGACAAATACCAAACAGCCACTGGCTCACCCTACTCTGCCCTGGAAATGGGGGAGAGAATCAGAACAGTAAAAGTGAGAGAACTTGTGGGCTGAGGTAAAAACAATTTAATAATTAAAATAAATTGAAATTAAAATAATAATTATAATAATGGTAATAATGGAATATACAAATGAGTGATGCACACTGCAGTTGCTCACCACCTGCTGACAGATGCCCAGCCCATTCCTGGGCTAACAGTCCTTGAACAGAGAAAATCCTGAAACCAAAACCACAATCCCTGAAAAAGCAAGACACCCTGCGAGAGCCCCTAGATTCAGACAACCCTCATTAATATACTGAACATGATGTTACATGATACGGAATATCCCATTGGCATATCCAAATGCCAATTTAGGTTTGCCAATTTACTATGCTCTCCCCGAGTTTCTTCTGCACCTGCAGACTAGCAAACATGTGGAGTTGAAATGTCCTTGATTTTCTTTGCAACAACTAGAAACATCAGTATATTATCAACTTTTTTCTCATAAAAAATTCCATACTGAAACCAAAACACAGCACTGTTCTTCTAGCTACTAAGACAATCAGCTCTATCTTAGTGAAACCAAGACACAGTATAAGCAGTATCCACTTTACCACAGTCATTGGTATGCATAGATAGCATAAAAATTAACAACTTCCTTCTTACATTGTGGAGTAATAAAGCATCTGAGTCAAAATAGCTTTAACTTATAATTACAAATAAATAATGAATGCCATAACTTAAGAACTATAGGACAGAAATGAAAGTCTGGGGATTAAACAATATGTAATTAAATGGTATTAAAAAAAATAATAGAGGATTGAATGAATGAAACTGTGTGGAGAAAAATGTCCCAATAAAACTTTAAGTGTTTTTTTGCACAAATTTCCTTTCTTTTCATCTTAATCTTTTCCCACCCAATGTACAGCTTATGTCAGTTTTTCTGACCACCAATAAAAACCTCCATCTATTGTAACTGACAGGATATAGAAAACCTGGCCAACCTTCCTTTATTTTGAACAGACCATGTAGCTACAACGAAAAGGAATACTATATCTAATGACTCTTCTAGGATATTCTTCTACAGCTGATTAACTGTTCTTATAGAGCAGGGGTTGTTTGGTGGAAGAGAGAACATGTGCAGCTTTTATTTTTTATATTTCCTTAATATATTTATTAAGGAAATTTATTTTTTATATTTCCTTAATACGGTTATGTGATGAAATGTCTTACTATTCCATGTAAACTTTTGTTATTTTACATTTGAATAATAGACATACATTAATAATACACAGTGCAAATTGCCATCCTCTGGAGCCATCTCTGCACACAGATAGATTATATTTCCTGATTGGAACTGTTAGTTTTCAGGCATAATAAATAGGAAATATATAGGCATATGAACATTAATAAACATAGAAAGGTCACACCATTCTCATGCCTGAGTGGCACTCTTTTAGAGAACATCAGAAGAGTATGAGAGGAAGATTGTAACCCCACAGCCTTTTAAAGAGTAAATATGCAATAGGTGAAAGAGAAAATTGCAGTAAATTGATTTATCCACATTACCTTCAGTCTTTTTATATATCCCAGTAGAGTCTTTGGTGTGTATATTAATAAAATGAATGCTTGAATATTTATATTGCTAACTACTCTAGCTGAAAATAAGTGGCTTAGGAGAGATTCTTCTGCCTGTAATACCATTTAAGACAGATATATACTCATGTCCATAGAATAATTTAATTAGAATTTCTGCAGACCGTATATAAATAGATTTTTTTTTTTTTTGCAGGTATAATTAAATGTTGGGATACAAAATTCTAGATGTAATCGGTGAAGTGTTTATAATATGTCAGATGAGCAATCTGAGTGTCAGATGATTTGAAGAGAAGGGATTCTTCTCAGCCTTTTGTAGCACATAATAATTTTGCTTTATCTAGGAGGTTAAGCTCGTTTTACAAAGATAGTAACTCTTGATGTGTTCTAATCTGATCTACCACAATTAGCAATTATACACATTTGCAATACTTTTAGAATCTAACCATATATTTAATCTTTCCAGAAACAAGGAGGAGCATTTCTCTAACATATAAATTGGACTTGAGTAAATTACTACATGATTTCTAGAAGAGTCAGAATTAAGGTTGTGAGGCATATGTCGAGGAAAGATACTCCTATGGAACCTTACTAGGTAAGAAACATAGACTACTAAATATTGGATTCTTTACTTTTCTGGATTGTACTCGCATACATTGAGTATGATGTACTCAACTGAACATAAGGCAAGGCAAGGGGCACCAGATGAATGTAGACTGGCAGGGAAGTACAAGCAAAAAGTGACGTAGTATTGGTCAGCATGATAGGCAATGGTCTCAGCAGCCTAATTCAAAAGCTTCATGTTGAAAAGATCAAATAAAAGTTGTATGTGATTATTCAGCACTAGGTGGTACTTTGTACTAGAAAGTTCAATAGCCTGTGGCTTGAGAACATCATTCTGTGGTAAAGATCTTTAAAAAAGAAGACAAAAAAGAAATGCACCTTAAAAAGAAAATGTTCTTTCATCTGCTTTCAGATCTTTTTGATTTCTCAGATCTTCATTTTCCCTTCCCAGTGGACTTCATCTTAAAGAAGGAGGAAAAATCGTATATCTGAATGACCTCAAGGTAATCAACAATGTGATAAAGGAGTCAAAAAAGAGTTAGTAAGTTTTTAAATATTATACCATCAATTGTAAGAGTCACGAGTATTATTGGATTCAGATGAGTGTAGCTTAAAGAAAGAAAGTTATCCAAAGTGCACTGCATATATGATGCAATTAATTTAATCAACATTTAATGGATGCAGGACAGTTTAGAAAACTGTGTGCTGAGAACATTAAGCCATCTATTTGAGCTTTGTTCTATCAACAGGAACCCAGATAGTTAAAGGTGCCTAAAAACTGATTTCATTTAAGACTCTGCTTTGCCTGGTAAATTCAGTGCTTGAGGAACCTCATCTTCTTGTACAACAATATCTTTAAACCTTTAATACAATGATCCCTAAAAATAGATTAATTATCATTTGATGATCTATTCTAACAGTTTCACTTTCATGTCTCACTTGCATAATTGTCACAAAAGAGAGCTTGACTTGTCATTTTCAAACATGAATGAGCCTAAAATAAAGCCCTTAGATATGTCGGTTTCAGGATTGATGTGAAGCCAGTGGCAGTGGCAAGCACTCTGCACAACAGAGGACTGCACCATATTTTTTGCAGAGGGAAGAGACATTAAAAAATAATTAAGGAATTTAGGAACACGCATTTTCATTTTTTGTTTATTTACTTGTTTCTTCTTTGGTGCCTAACCAGAGATAGTAATAAAGCTCATCATGTCTATGCCTCCTGGATCATGTGAACTAACATTCAAAGTGTTCCAGCTAACCTGGTGTTGATTTAGAAAATAAATTTTCATAAATAGGTTTTAAGAATTGAGTGGCATAATCTGCTATGAAGCTTGTCTCTGGCTACTTCTTGGCATCCTAAAAATTCAGATATGCTCAGCTAAAGCCTTTACATATTCAGTGGTGATGATCAGCACTAATTTCACCAGATTTCAGACATAACTTGAAATATTTCTATGTTATTGCAGGTCATAATTATTTCAGAAAATAATGGCATTGAGGTGAGTACACTTGGGATTAAGTATCAGTAATGACGTTCACTCTATCAGTCAAATTGATTCTCAATGTCACGTGACTGGTGTATTTTTCTTGTTTCTTTGCACATTTTCTCTACTTAAATGCAATGAGTAGATACTGCTGTTACCTAGATCAGAAGGGTCATAAGTGCAGAAACCTGGTTTATGAGTTTTTGATCTACTGATTATCATTTCATGTGTTTCAAAGGTTTGTTCTCTAAATAAAGATATTTCTGCAATTAATTACTAGAAACAAGAAACCCTGCTACCTTATAGTGATAGATTTTCTTTTAGATATAGAGGCCATTCAAGGTAAGTTCCAGTACAAGATTTAGGTACCAAAATAAAATGTTTGGGCTACTGAGGGGAAATTGTAGTTACAAATTCCTGACTCACCTTCTGAGCTGGAGACACCTAATCTCTATAAACTCTTCAACATTTGATGTTAAATCTCTTCAGGTACCCATTAAGTCACTGCACATGCCCAGAACTGTCTTGTACTTGGCAAGCTTAACCAGCTCAGCACTTAGATCATGTCTGAGCTCAGTTTAGATTGAGAAACTAGGAGGCGTGATGTTTGAATCACGTCAAAAACTCAATCCACTAAACACTCCCTGAGGCCATAGAACATAGCAGGACCACTCTTTTCACACAATGCAAATCTACAGTAGGTCAGTTTTACACTGCAGACAGAGAAGAGACGAGAAGCCTTTCCCTTGCTTCCCACACATGTTACTTACTGGGATATCGCTTAGTGCATCTAGTTGTGTGTGATATGCCAGTAAGCACATTGGACTCCTAGATTCAGTCCCATTCTTTTCCTGAAAATTCTGATCTGCATCTTCCACATTCAGTCTTGTGTCCTATTCACCACACAATAGTCTCCTGAAGTATGGGAAGAAAATCTGCACGTCTCTTTTGAAGAGGTCCCCAGACAGATAAGAGTACAGGATATACTGTACCGGAGATGAAGAACAGGGTGAATTTGACTTCGCAGTCTAGTGGGTAGACTACCTTGGAAGACTTTGAATCTGGCTCATGCCTCCAGGACTAGGGCTATAAAGATGATTAAGGGGATGGAACATCTTTCTTATGAGAAAAGACTGAGAGAGTTGGTTCTGTTTAGCCTATAAAAGAGACCTTATTAATGTTTATAAATATCTAAAGGGCAGGTGTCAAGAGAATGGGGCCAGACTCTTTTCAGTGATGGCCA
The DNA here is from genome assembly GCF_000700745.2 of Antrostomus carolinensis. Lineage (NCBI taxonomy): Eukaryota > Metazoa > Chordata > Aves > Caprimulgiformes > Caprimulgidae > Antrostomus > Antrostomus carolinensis. Next base: position 40,837 of record NW_010330816.1, read on the forward strand.
GTGATATGACAAGGGGCAATGGGCACAAGCTGGAACACAGGAGGATCAACTTAAACATGAAGAAAAAGTTCTTTACTGTGAGGGTGCCAGAGCACTGGAACAGGCTGCCCAGAGAGTAGAGTCTCCTTCTCTGGAGATACTCAAAACCCATCTGAATGCAGTCCTGTGTAACTTGTAGGTGAACCTGCTTTGGCAGGGGGGTTGGACTAGATGATTTCCAGAGGTCCCTTCCAATCCCTACCATTCTGTGATTCTGTGACTATTTTTGTATTTAATATGAAAAGTTTTTTACACTAAATCTTACTTTTTTTTTAATGCTACCTAGGACTTCTAATACTTCAAGAACTTGTTGTAGACTCCTTCCTTTTCTGCCTCTACTTCAGTCAGTAATGTTACATCAAGAAATAATTTTGCAGTTGCTCATAACCCATGAAACATAAAACAGAACTTAGCTAACATTACAAATGTCCTAGGCATCTAACCCAGCACCTTACCTTGTGTCAGAGGATGTTCATTTACTACATGTTCATTTTGGTCAACTTAGAATCTGGCCCTTCAGATAGACAACTCTAATTTGATTAAAATCCAGTTAAATTAAATAATTAACAAAGAAGTTCCTCAGTTTCTCAGACTCTCTACATAAATGTCTATACATGAAAATATTGGTTCAACTGCAGACAAAACACATTAAATAAACAGGTAAAAATATATAAATTAATCCTCAGCATTTTTAGCTATAGGCCAACTGATCTATAATTCACTGGAGCTTAATTACAGCATACACTAATTATGTGCTTAGCTCTAAAGCCTTTAATAAAGAAAAGCATTTCTTTAAATATATCTAATTAGGTAAAGTATCTGTTCTGGTTTAGCCATGAAAAATATAGAGAAAAAATAGCTTTCTTTTCATGTATACCTGAACTAGAGCACACTGTCCTCTTGAGTTTCCAATACGAATGAAAGCAGCATTATAACTAGATGCAGTTGCACTCACAAGTTAAGGGTTTGGAAACCTCTATGCATGTAAATAGGTATATATCTGACAATAGCTGCAGAGCTTTGACTACCTCTTTGTATCCCCAGTCCTGACAACTGTTCTGAAACCAAAGAAATATATTCCTTAGGACTGATATATTGGTCTTTTTTTTCTTAAGGAAGCAAAAGATATTTATTCTTTCCAAAGAGTAAGTGCAACTGTCTATCTTTCTGGAAAGGCTCCATTCTTTTCAGATGGTCATAAAGAGAAGTCTGAGATGTCCTCAAAGTGGAAATGACCTATTAAATAAATTCAAACATATTCCTGATAAAAAAGGTTTCATTCCAGCTGCATATTAGTGTTACACTGCCTCTTTTAGATTTTTTTTTTTTTTTTTTTAAGGTAAGACCTATACAGAGCATTGCAAACTCAGCTATAAAACATATTAGAGATTTCATGTTCTCACCTTTAAGCAACTCAGAATGAGCACTGTCACCTTCATAAGGTGACATGCATGCTGATACTTTTGGATTTATTTGAATATCTTTGCTCATCTTTCATATCCAGATGAGTCCTGCTCATTTTTCTACTACATCAGGGGAAATTATTTCTTTAACCAAAACAGTGACATTAACAGCCACAAGCAACAAAGCTGTTAAGGATACATATTGAATTTCCTTTCCTTTCTTTGTCTTTGTGGATTTCATAGAATAAGAGAATGGTTTGGGTTGGAAGGGACCTTTAGAGGTCATCTAGTCCAACCCTCCTGCAGTGAGCAGGGACATCTTCAACTAGATCAAGTTGCTCATTGTCCATTAGCTCTTGTCCTATAGCTACAGGCCCTGCTAAAAAGACTGTCCACATCTTTCTTATAGGCCCCTGTTAAATATTGGAATGACACAATAAGGTCTCCCAGGAGCCTTCTTTGCTCCAGGCTGAACAACCCCAACTGTCTTTGCCTTTTATTATAGGAGAGGTGTTCCATCCCTCTGATCATTTTTGTGGCCCTCCTCTGGGCCTGCTCCAACAGATAGATAATTCCACATCTGGAATATTGTGTCCAGTTCTGGGCCCCACAGTTCAAGAAGGATAGGGAACTGCTTGAGAGTCCAGCACAGAGCCACCAAGATGATTAAGGGAATGGAGCATCTCCCTTATGAGGAAAGGCTGAGGGAGCTGAGTCTCTTTAGCTTGGAGAAGAGGAGACTGAGGGGTGACCTCATTAATGTTTATAAATATGTTAAGGGCAAATGTCAGGAGGATGGAGCCAGGCTCTTCTCAGTGATGCTCAATGGTAGGACAAGGGGCAATGGGTGTAAGCTGGAACACAGGAGGTTCCACTTAAACTTGGGAAGAAACTTCTTTGCTGTGAGGGTGACAGAGCACTGGAACAGGCTGCCCAGGGAGGTTGTGGAATCTCCTTCTCTGGAGACATTCAAGACCCACCTGGACGCCTTCCTGTGTAATCTCGTTTAGGTTCCTGCTCCGACAGGGGGATTGGACTAGATGATCTTTTGAGGTCCCTTCCAATCCCTAATATTCTGTGATTCTGTGATTCTGTGATGTCTTTCTTGTACTGAGTGCTCCAGAGCTGGACACAGTACTCCAGGTCAGGTCTTACCAGAGCAGAGTAGAGGGGTAGAATCACATCTCCCGGCCACGCCTCTTTTGATGTAGCCCAGAATACAGTTGGCTTTCTGGGCTGCAAGCACACATTGCCAGCTCATGTCCAGCTTTTCATCCACTAGTACCCTCAAGTCCTTCTCCACATGGCTGGCCTCAGCCCCCTCATCCCCCAGTCTTGCCCGGACCCAGGTGCAGGACCCTGTACTTGGCCTTGTTGAACCTCATGAGGTTCACATGAACCCACATCTCAAGACTGTCCAGGTCCCTCTGGATGGCATCCTCTCCCTCAGATGTGTCAACCACACAACTCAACTTGGTGTCATCTACAAATTTGCTGAGGGTACACTTGATCCTACTGTCTATGTCATTGATGAAGATATTAAACAGTACTGGTCCCAGTACAGATCCCTGAGGGACACAAGTCATCACTGATCTCCATCTGTATGTCCATCCAACTAATTCCTCGTCCACCGAACACCCATCAAATCCATATCTCTCCTATTTAGAGAGAAGGATGTTGTGGGGGACCATGTCAAAGGCCTTACAGAAATCCAGATAGATGACATCCGCAGCTCTTCCCTTGTCCACTGATGTAGCCACTCCATCATAGAAGGCCACTAGGTTGGTCAGGCAGGACTCACCCATGGTGAAGCCATGCTGGCTGTCTCAAATCACCTCCCTGTCCTCCACGTGACTTAGCATGGCTTCTAAGAATATCTGTTCCATGATCTTCCCAGGCACAGAGGTAAGGCTCACAAGTCAGTAGCTCCCAGGACCACCTTTCTACCCTTTCAAAAATGGGTGGAACATTTCCTTTTTCCATTCACCAGGGACTTCACCTGACTGCCATGACTTTTTGAATATAATGGAGAATGGCTTGGCAACTGCATCAGCCAGTTCCCTTAAGGACTCTGGGATGCATGTCTTCAAGTCCATAGACTTATGCATATTCAAGTTCCTCAGGTGGTCACAGACCTGATCCTTTCTTACAGTAGAGGGTATTTTGCTTCCCTATTCTTCCCTAGAGGCATGGGAAGAGACGTTGCCAGAGAAGATTGAGGTGAAAAAGTCATTGACTATGGCCTTCTCTTCATCTATTGTTACCCGTTTGCCAGTTTTTCTTATCAAGGAAGGTATCCTTTCTTTGACCTTCCTTTTCTGGCTGACATATCTGTAGAAGCCTTTCTTGTTATTCTTTGCATCCCTTGCCAAGTTCATCTCCAGCCATGCCTTGGCCTTCCTGACCTCATCCCTTCACAACCAGGCAGCATCCCTACACTCTTCCCAGCATACCTGTCCCTGCTTCCACTGCCTCTGCATTTTCTTCTTGCCCTTTAGTTTGACCTGCAAGACTTGACTCAGCCATGCCAGTCTGTTGCCTTCCTGTCCTGATTTCTTTCACCGTGGGATCAAGAGCTCTTATGTTCTATGTGAAGTGTCCTTAAAGATCTGCCAGCTCTGTTCTGCTCCTTTGTTTCTGAGGGCAGTTTCCCATGAGGATCTTATTAACTAACTCCTTGAAGAGCTGAAAGTTTCCTAAAATTCAGGGTCCTGACTTTACTCTTTGCCTGACCCATTTCCCTCACAACTGTGAACTCTACCAGTGTGTGATCACTGCAGCCCAGGCTGCCTCCAATCTTATCATCGATCATCTCACTTGCATTGGTCACCATCAGGTCCAGTATCGGGTCTTCCACCTTACTCTTCACAGTGAGTTTTGTTCCTTTCCCATTTTCTCAACTCAGACTCTGAAACTACTGCCATAAGTGGATCCTGTTGATAACTTGTGTAACACTTTGTTTTCAAGTTATCAGAAGCACTTGTAAGAAATTTACTTCTAATTCCATGAACAAGAAGAATGTATCTAACAACTATAAATGCTACTAGGTTTAAAAGAGACAGAGGGAAATAGTGAAAACACAGCAAGGTGGTGTCGAGTATTGCTGTGATTGTTTCCTTTACCTCTACCACTGGTACCAACCACTTTGCTTTATTTTTTGCACTCCATTTCAACAAGACAGAGCAGAGAATGGAGGAGCTGCAGTATATTCACAGGTAAAAAATGATTTACATCTATGTAGAGATTAAATAGGTTAGGACTCCCAAAACATGTAATGGAGAAGGTTATGGCAGAAGTCTATGAAATAATTAATTCTATGGAGATGGTTTAACTCAAAGCCAGGGGAGAAGTTCATTGCAATATTAAACCCTATAACCTGGCCCAAAGGGACCAGGGGTGGAGATTGTAATGGAAACACCAATGGAAACAGCAGTGACATGACTCAAGCTGGCTTTGGTGCCCAATAGCTCCACTCAACACACCACTTTTCCTGTCCTGACCACCATAACAGATGGAACCCAAAATCATGGACTAGATTAACTCAATGAGCATTTGTGGATATTTGTTGATATTTTACAGACATTTCACAGGGGTGGTCCATAGACAAAGGGAATGATATCTGTGTGTTGTATCAAAGGATGGAAAAGGCAGTGGTGGTTAATGAGGATGTATTCAAATAGGTCTGGAATATAGGTCGATTTAACTTCTGACTTTGAAAGTGCATGAACTGCTGATTACAAAGAGGTGGGGGGTAAGAACCACTATGTACATGCTCATTTTTCAGCATTTCCCCTAAGGGTTCACCACTGGTCACTGCTCAGAACAAAACAGTGGTCAAGACATGTTGATTCATTCCGGCAGTTTCTTACAGTATAGCTTCTCTTTTGTGAAAATTTGTTTTTGGTTAGAAGTTACTTTATTTGGGAAAGTCAATTCTAGAATGAACAGCTTTAGATAATAAGATTTTAAGGAGAGTTTTTTTATTATTGTGCTCTCAGCAGAGGTACAGTACATGATTGTGTTGCCGGGAACAACTGATATGCACAAGTTAATCATAGAATTTTTAGATAGACTACTGATCCAAAAGAAGTTAGAGGGAAAGTTTCTTTCTTTTTAATGAAGTCGGGGCTTTCTCTTTAGTACATTATTACCCAAGTTTTAGGTATAAATTATTCTGAATAAAATACACAGCATGACAGCTGTCTGATCATGGAGTCCAAAAAGGAAAATGAAGAAAATTCACAGTATTTTGAAAGTTATGTTCTATGGCTCTGCTGCTTAGCAAATAACACCAGTAAGTGCAGCCTTATGACAAGTACCCCATTTGTTTTTCCCATGCCATATGTCAACAGTGGAAGAAAAAGAAAAATACCATCCCCTTGTTTGATTGACATGCATTTTAAACTCCTTGTCAAACTGCGTAATTATTTAAGCAGCATAAATGTGCCAGTCTGCAGATTTAAAAGTAATTGGGAGCCTAACAAGTTGTAGTGTTTGTCTACTTGATGGTAAGAGAGTTTACAAAAGAATCTGAAAATAAAATTAGAGTAAGGGAAAAGCTTGCTAATCTACCTGTATTTTACCTCTACATTACTGTAGGCAATACTGGGAAGGACACTAAAAGAATATGTTGACAATTATTTTCCATTTTAAGGCTCTATTTCTATTTTTCTAAAGATTTTATAAATTTTAATTATCTAGCTTTGTAGTTTTGCAAAAATTTTCAGCAGCAGCAGTTAGCTACTTCTCAGAAAAAATCTGAGGAAAAAGGAAGCTGATATATGTTCATCAGGCATATCTTAGTTTAACAACCAAAAGTCTGTTATTTGGAAAAACAGTATTGGACCATGGTCATTACAGTCTTTGCTGTAATATCAGTGAGCAAGAGAATATGAGTAAAATGAACAAATTACTATAATGTCACCTTTTCGACTGAGGATTTGGTCTTAAAACATTAACATCTTCTATTTTTAGATGTAATTTTAAAGCTTTCAGTTTTCTTTCCCTCTAGCTTTCATGTAATTATATCTTTTAGGATTCAAGGTCAGGACACCATGAAATTATATTTTAGTTATAAATATATTAATAGTGGTGGTCTCTATAGGAGATAATTTGTGCAAAAACATAGCATTTCAACAGCTACCCCACTTCATTTGCTTGGAGAATCTTCCCATACCTAACAATACCACAAAAGGGAAAAACTGTAAATTGTATGTGTATACAAAATTGCAGAAGTGTCCCAGTTAAAACTGCTTTATAAAACATGTTGTTCTGAAACAACAAGGCTCATGTCTGTACAATGCTGAAGGAACGAAATGTGTGTAGATAGTATGGGGATTAGTGGGTACACAGGCTTCATAGCTTTCAGAATCTAGGGATGTAATTTTATAAACATTTTGCCCAGCGGCAAAACTGGTTTATATGACTGCTTCTGGCTAGTCATTGTGAATTGCAGTGCAACATGTATCTATGCAACTGTTCTGCGGTGTAATAGTACTATAAAGTAGATCATTTAAATGAGGCTGAATAGTAAATACACCTTAAAAATACTCTTTTAGTCTGAGACAATTTATTTCATTTGGTGAGGTAGCATAAATAAATTCAGGATGCCTAAATTTTGGACAGTTCAAGTTATATAAGATGTAAATCCTAACATTATACTTTTGATTAAGGCACTCAATAAGACTGAATAGAATTTGGATTTTTGCTTTATATGTTTCTCAGCTGCAGAGTGACTTCATCTGCAGTGATCTCTCTTTCCTGAAACAAACCATCACTTATTCTCTGTTCTCATTATTTAAGACTAGTAATTTCTATTTATCATTACTGTAGAGTTATCTGGTCTGAACAGTTTTCTATGTCATTATTTCTACCAAATATTTCCTACACATGGATTAGAGATCAATTTAAATTACTGTTTTGAGGATTGTTTTGTACATACAGAGATAAGGAATCCAATCAAGATATCTTCTAAACCCTTTTAAATTCTATAGTTTCCAATATATGTGTCAATGTATACCAGACATGAAAGCTTTGAAGTAGCTTGTATAGAAATCTGCAGCCTCTGACTTGTTTACTAACAATTTTTTAACCTCTTTTGTGACACAGTCATAATGAAAATAGAACCATCTCCCGCTCTAATTATGCCCCTAAGTGAAATTTTATAGCTAAGACAGAAAAGAAAATATGTTGATACACCATTCCCAAATCTGAAGAAAAAGCAACTCTTAATGGTCTTTCATGATGACAAAGCCATCTTGCAAACACAAATGCTGTCCTGTCTACTGGTACTCTGAATAAGACTAAGAGCTACAAGCTTCTGAAATAGCCATTTATAGCTTTTAGGTTGCAGCTCAAGTGTTCTTCCTTCAGACTCTGCTTTGCAAAAATGCCTTTAATGGAACAGGACACTTTCTTGGAGGCAAGCTGTGAGCAGGTGTTTAGTGCTGCACCCAGAAAGGACCCAGGGAGAAGGCACTTAGCAAGGAGACAGGTGCCTAACCTATATTTCCTGTCATCCCAATTTAAGGGCTGTTAAGATGTCTTTAGGAAGAAGCCAATTTTGGGTCAAACGTCTCCCATATAGTCAATCCCCCTATTCCCTTGGTGGGTCAGTAGAGCCACTGAGAATACATAAGGAAAAAGTATACCAGTTTCTTCTTGTCAATGGGATGACCTCCCCCCTCATTCCATGGTTATATCTGAAGTACTTGAACTGGTTTTGAAGCTGATAAGGGTTTAGAATCACGTGTTTGACATTAAACCACTGGAATTAAGCTATTTTATTTACTTTATTCTCTGACCTGGTCAGACTATAGATCTGGACATTAACTAAGGTTCTACTTATTTTGATTTCTGTGTTAATGTAAAGACATGTTTCCAGGTATCTGTATCAAGCTACTGAATGATTTACTAACCACTTATTAAAATATCTGAAAGCATTCAGAAATCACCTACTAGCAACTAGAATGCCACAGGACATGTTGATGCTTTAGAGGGTTTTGTTTTTTGGTTTGGTTTTTTTTTTTTTTCATAAAGATTAAATATAATATTTAAAATTAGGTTTTTATTTCCCTTCTAAAAGTGGATATGAATAAGAAAAATTTATCTGAAAAATTCAGTTTACCTCAAAAAGTTTGACTTTTCCATAGTCTGAAGGAATCTTAACTTCACAGACAACTGGATTGTGTCATAATTTGATCTGTACTATTTAATATGGATTTTTTCATAGCTGTCACTCAAAGATGTGCATTGTCTCTCCCCAGTATAAAGCTGTCTCCTTTTTAAGAGATAGGACACTAACTTCTTTTCAGTGATTAAGGTATTCAAAATACTAATGGTCTGATTTTCAAATCCTAATCCAGATTTGTGAACTTCAACAGAAAGTTTTGAGAGAGTTAAGCATTTCAAGATTTGGCATGACATACAGACATTCGGCATATCTGTCAATGTCTACTCAGTATATTTATTTACTTGTTCATTTAGACCTTTAGAATTGGACAACTACAATTCAACAGACAACCCGACTTTGAGATCAATTACCTTTATAAAAAGTCTGTACATTAATTTTGCTTCTCTCACATGGTAAATAACTGAATGTAACAGGAAATAAATAATGTAAGTCTCCCTTGATATCAAATATAATTCAAAAAGTTAAGTGGTCAAAGGTATGCCCTTTCAAAAAGAGAGATAAGTATTATATTTAGAGAGAGGCAAAAAGGTCAATTGCTTTTATTGACTACTTTAAGTATTCTCTTTTCGATGTTTACTCGATAAGAAGAATGGCTCAGTGGAACAGTTAAAAGCAATTTCTAGCAGACAGAGATAAAGAGAGAGCTTGTAAAGATCAAAGTCCAGAAAGACTCTTGACTGTGACCACCTTTGACTACTGACAGAAATGCTATGGTGGCCCAATATAGAAGCCTAGATCACCCATAATGCACAGCAAGCAAGGAAAATATTAATAAAACAAAGAGAGAGAAAAAAAAATAGAGTGCTGCATTTGTATGAATAATTTGTTACATGTATACATGGTGTTGTAAAAAATTAACCAGAATGCACTGCAGCACTTATATCTGGCTTCCTTACAGCAGATATTTTAGCAGCTGTAGTAAGTCCCTCACTGGAACTGTATGTCAAAGTGTCAATAGCCTCAGCTGCAATTTTGCTTTTCTGCTGGAATGTGTCCTTATCCTTTAAGGTTCATAGAAAACAATACTGGTTTTAGTTGCATCCAGAATATCTAGCTATTCTTTTTAAAAGGTAATTATGGCAAAGCCTCTAGCAGGAGACAAAGCTTCTTGCTATGACTTCTCTGCTAGAAGTAACTGCTCAAGGCAAATATTTTCCTTCTTATGTACTTCAGAATTTTTGCTTTTTACAATCTCAGAATGCTCTGAAAATTTGCTTACATTGATATTTAAGTGTGCCTTCCAAAAAATAATTATGAAGTGACAGGAAAACGTAAACTAATGGATCAAGTATATTGTACTATTGTCTGAAAATTCTTGTCCTATTCTGCAAGCCACTGCATGAAGTCCAGAAAAATATTGGATATTTTATGGAGCACGTATCATCTGTAGGCATCACTGAGTATTAAAAAGTCTTGTTCTACTACCTGCTAAACAAACATGTTAATAGTGACATAATCAGGAGAAAGGATGTAATTGATGCAATTGATGTTTTTGCTTAACCATCACAGAATAATTTTCCATACACTTCTTTTTACCTCCAAAGAAATAAAGGTTATTTACTAATTAACAAATACACTCCTAGCTTTCCCCTAGAAATTTTTGAAGTCAAATTTAAAGTCAAACGTAGCAGGACAGTGAACAGCACTAAAATAGAAAATTGATCTAGAAACAAAAGGATCATAAGCAGAATGTAGATCCATCTAGAAGCTGTAAAACTGTTTACACAGACTGGAACTAAACTAAATTCAGGGTCTTTCACTCACTTTAGTGAAACTTCAGGTTCCCAACACCTTTGAAAAGTCAGCTATTTATGCAATGCTTATCATCAACTATAGTAGACTTCCACATGGTATACTTCAGAAAAATTTCCTTAATTGCTTGTAACAGTAATTAAATAGTAACCTGAAAATGAAATTACATCTGCAGCTGGAGGAATATTTCCATTAAAATGATTAGCCTTTTCCTGTTCATGAATGATTTGAACACCACGGATCTCTGCATGTGTGTCTAATTCAGGAACACTTGCCACACCGTTATGCCAACAAATTCCATTTTAGGGATGGAAGAGTTCATCATTGCTGTCATGTATGTTGTTCTAGCTTCCTAATCATTACAGTGTGGGAGAGGGCATTGGCGGGTGGGAGCAAAAACAAATTAAGTTTCTTTCCGGTGAGAATTCACTGGATAATAATTTGTAGGAAAAATAATATAACTTTGCATTTACTAAAATATTCACAGAAAAATCAATAAATAAAAGTAACCATTTCAAACATATTTAGCCTGAAAAGTCTAAATATCACTTATGTGTATGGAAAGAGAACATTAAATATAACATTAAAGACATGTCTAAAATCTTTGATGTGCAACGCAACACGTTCAGGATACATGGTTATTCATCTGTTGATCCCTGTGGATTAAACAGCTAAGGCACTGTCTTCACTCAGCTGGGAAGATGATAGTTTTCAAATCCTTCTGGGAATAAGAAACCTTGTCCAAAGAGAGCCCATTCTGTGTAAAGAAATTAACCCCTATGTAACCTAAAAACTTTAGAATAATTCCACCAAATAGTAACTGTGATTCTATCCCTTGCTACTCAACATTAACTATTCTAGACACTCTGAGCTAATTTATGTAGACTAATAGCACTGAGAATATATGGGACCAATTTAATATTTTGTTTGGATTCCTTATTTGACTTCAAACACCTTATCTAGCATCTCTTAGGAATCCAAAATTCAAAAATTTCCAAAACAAAATTTAATTGTGTTAAGTAAACCTATGTGACTCAACCTTTTAGAAATCTTTAAGTAGCAACTTTGATCCACATCAAGGAGTAGTTTTTCCTTCAGACAGACATGTTGGTATTTAAATTAATCACCAAAGCTGCTGAAAAAAGTTCTTTGTGCTGCCTAAGAACACCTGAACTCTCATTTATCAGGAGAATATCAGTAAGGACAGAGAGGATCTCACACTGCAATTCAATCTATCCAATCTGTGTATGCTAGAGGTTCCAAAATGCAGATCTTAGAACATCCTGCCCACCCACCCACCATTCCTATGCTTCTCTCCTTCCTTTTCCTTCTACCTTGTTACATGAAACAGGGAAACTAATATATAACAGAATGACTTTGCAAACAATAATTGAATACAAAAATCCTGACAGCTGATAGTTAAGACTCTATTCAAAAGGATGGAGCTGTGGGACTGGGTTCTTTAATTGACAAGGGTTAGGAATCTGTGGTCTCCCCTGTGCTTCAGAGCTCTTTAAACACTGGTTTTCTCACTTAGAGGAGAAAGTTTTGTTTACAACAGCAAATTCAGGCAACTGACTCCAGAAGCTATTCAGCTGATTATAGTTATGAATCCAAAGAGGAGTGAGGTACCCAGTTCTGTAGACATTAATTATTTACTGGGGAAAGAAACTCCCTGTTCAATAAGCTGATTGGTGTCGAATATACTCTTGGACCTCAAACTATTAATCACTGTAGGGAGATTCTGTGTCCTTGTGCGGGGTTCTGTATACTGCCCAGTACAATGATGCCTTCTGCATACTACAGTGGGAAGCCCTGCAGTACCTACGTCCTTAGCATGAATGTAATTCTTACTCTTGCTAGCTTAGTCTTGGTCCACCTAATCTGTGTCTTTTCCTCTGAAAAGATGTCTTTTCTCCCAATTCTCTCTTTCCGCTCACTATAGAGAGAGCCAAAAGTGGCAAAACTTTTAATGAGCTGCATAAGTTGTGTACCAGAAGTTTGGTGGGATGAAACCTGACCACTGTGGTTTGCTTCTCAATTTGTAGTCTAGGATACCCTACTCTAGGTAGATACTCTAGCACTTTATAGGGGATGGCTATGAGGGCTTTATGCAGGCCTGTAAGAGTGTTCATGTAAGTATGTCAAATAAAACTATAACATTATGTGCTTTGTGAAGTGAATATAATCCATGCCAATAGGAAATATAATTTATACTTTAAATCAAACACAGATTCAGCTTTGGCTTTGATAAGGTTTTATAAAGATAAAAAACAGTTAGTTGGAAATGTTAGTGGAAATCGATCATCTTTAGAGCTGGCAGAAGAATAGCTTTGCTTTGCCAGGACATCATCACAAAGCCAACAAAACCTGGATTGCTCACCTGGACTGTAAATCGGAACAAGCTCTGTTGACCCAGAGCTTTCAAAATGTTTGTAGGAAAAGACAAAGGACAGCCTACAAGCAATCGCATTTTTAAACACTATAAGAAAAAACAATCTAGGTAGGCCTGCATTGCCTCAGGAGGTGCTGATCCATTATGATCCAAGTAAGAAAGGCACTTAGACTCTTTAAAATATAATTTAAAAGGCTATTCATTAAATTTAACACTAGAAGAAGAGAATAGCATGAATAATGGATAATCTTATGTTCCCTTGGAAGCTGGGAGCCCCAAGTGGTGTAGCAATGAACAGAACTCTGAACCACATGCAGCGAATCATGCAGAACCCATCCACAGCAGAGATTGTCCCCTTTTTGGTCATATAGGATTTCCTTACCAGGAAACATTCATCATTTCTACAGTCAATAAGAAATGATCTTCCCATGAGCATTTCTTCTCACTGCACTGTTAGGTAAATGCAAGGCCATGCAGAAGGCAGGATCACCAGTACAGAGCAGGAGCTGCTTGCAGGCTCCCATGTTTCAATGAGCTGGTTGAGCTTGTCCTGGGGCATAACACAGCACACCGTGCATGCAGCACAGCACAGGGCAGCACAGCCTGCGCCTGCCCTGGTGAGCTCCACTTTGGATCATCCTCTCCTCCAGGTACAGGGCACTGCCGGACAGGAGCACCATGGCCTGTACTCTGAGGATCGCAAACGAAGCCAATAAGGTGATTCCAGAGTGGTATTAAAATATGAATTTGAAATTGGAGGCCTACTTTTGAGTTGCAACACTGCTGTTGGTTCAGTCCTGAAGTGTTACACAGCTTAATGGCAAGCGAGTACTCGATGAGTCCTTACAAAAATATGAACTGGTTACCAAGAATAGCACATAACTGAACCCTGGGGAATACTGTTTTCTCAGTAATAATACTTTTCCAGTGATAATGCTGAAATACATTTGTTGGCAGTAGATTTAAGACTCTGAATAAGTATCTAGCTATGTCTAGTTTTTCAGCTACTTGTTTGTATTAGAGGGTCTTCTGCAGAGTTTGTTAATGCATAGGTCCTGAATTAACATTTAGCTTGTAAAACCATAATTTTCTGTGGATTTTTCAGAGTTACATTTCAGTAAAATAAAAAGGACTCATGGAAAGTATATATCATATTGATCTTTTAACTGGAATGAAGCTTATTTTCCTTATATCTTATGGTGTGAGTTCACTTCCCTGAGAGCTATGCCTGTTTTTCTCACTTTAAAACTCAAGTCACTCAGAAAGAAATGTGGGATAGATTTTTGATCTACAAAGAACAAATTTAGCACCCTAACATAGGTATCTCTTTTCTGACCATGTCCTTTGTTACCTATCTATATAGAGAATTTACCACTTCTTCCCCAGGTCTTCTGTGCAATTTTGTGAATTAGCTGATAGTATCACTTTTCTACATTTTTATATTGTGATATAATTACCTTGCGTTTAAAACATGCAAGTATATAAAATTATCTTTGAAAAATAAAAAGAAAAAGCACAACATTTAAAATATAAGCCATAAGATCTAAAAGACTAGACTCCTGCAGTAAATCCATGTGTCACGTATCAGAGAACATAAAGGTGCAAGCAAAGAACCATGAGCTTGTCTGCCTATTTTCTTTAATTAATGTGAAATTGTTTGCTTTTATCTAATCATTCTCTGTATATTGTGAGCATAGACTTTATACTTATGTAAGGGTCACATAATGAGGTAAAGCTGTTCATCAACTAGAAGGCAACTACAGTGTAAACAAGTATAGCTGTTTCTAGTTTTTTAGCGATGTAGGTGTCCCGGAGGTGAGCAGCTCCAGTGCCAGCATGATTGGCAGCAGACCACTCCAGGATGGTGCACGGGGGGCTTCCTCAACAGGGGGTACCTCAGGGGGAGCCAAAAGAGCCTCCATGAGCCTGCAGATCACATGACAGTGGTTGATAAGATCTGGGCAAGGCCAGGGGCAAAGGTGGCCAAATCCCCCACATGTATAAAAGAAGCCCTTGGGGAGGGCTAGAAACCAGGGTGGGCAAGCAGGGCATGGCACAGCAGTTAGCATAGCAGTTCACGAGGAAGGGCATGCAAGAAGGGCACTGAAGCTCTGCCAGCTTGACCAGGAAGCAGTGGTACCTACCCAGCAGAAAGCCATGGTCTCTCTAGGCTCTGCACCCACCATGACTGACTTAGCTGCCCAGACAGAGCTCAGGTGGGAACATGCTACCACCCAGGTGCCATGCTGCAGGGTGTGCCCTGCCCTTATACTAGTACTGGACAGCAGTGAGCACAGCTGTGAGAGGTGTCCTGGTTTTGCTAGGATAGAGCTGATTGTCTTAGTATCTAGAATAGCTCTGTGTTTTGGTTTCAGTATGGAATTTTTTATGAGAAAAAAGTTGATAATATACTGATGTTTCTAGTTGTTGCAAAGAAAATCAAGGACATTTCAACTCCACATGTTTGCTAGTCTGCAGGTGCAGAAGAAACTCAACGGGAGCGCAGTAAATTGGCAAACCTAAATTGGCATTTGGATATGCCAATGGGATATTCCGTATCATGTAACATCATGTTCAGTATATTAATGAGGGTTGTCTGAATCTAGGGGTTCTCGCAGGGTTTCTTGCTTTTTCAGGGATTGTGGCTTTGGTTTCGGGATTGTCTTTGTTCAAGGACCGTTAGCCCAGGAATGGACTGGGCATCTGTCAGCAGGTGGTGAGCATCTGCAGTGTGCATCACTCACTTGTATATTCCATTATTACCATTATTATAATTATTATTTTAATTTCAATTTATTTTAATTATTAAATTGTTTTTATCTCAGCCCACAAGTTCTCTCACTTTTACTGTTCTGATTCTCTCCCTCATTTCCAGGGCAGAGTAGGGTGAGCCAGTGGCTATTTGGTATTTGGCTACCAGACAGGCTAAAACCACCACAGAAGTATGTTCAAGTGGAGGTAAGAGCTTAGACTTAGACTTAGTGACAAAGCTCTGGGAGGACGTGAGTAGGTTGAGGAGTATCAGGGAGTACGAGAGAGGTATAGATCACTGGAATCACACCCTACCTTCCCTGGGGCAGGCCCAACAAGCAGACAGGGCACATGACATGAAGAATTCCCTGTTCTCTCTCCACCTGGCAGAACACACCTGGCTCAAAGGATAGGGGGAAATGGTGACAAGTTCCTGCCTGGCACAGCGGGAGTGTCTCTTCTGTGACTTCCCCATGTTCCCAGGTACCCTCGCATGATAAGTATGAGACTGCAAGTGAAAGAGAATAACAACAAGGACAATGGCTCATCTAGCTTAGAGGTGTCTCTGAGGTTAAGTCATCCTATGCTCTGTGTCAAAACCACTTCCATAAAGGAAAAAAGGTCATTGTCATAGAAGACTCCCTTCTGAAGGGAACAAAAGGTCCAATATGCAGACTGGACTCACTTCTTACAGAATTCTACTGCCTTCCTGGGGCCTGGGTTAAAGAAGTGAAGAGAAAACTTCCTATCCTGGTATGGCCTTTGGATTATTATCAGTTATTGATTTCTCAGGTAGGCAGTGATGAAGTTGTAACAAGAAGTCCTAGGGGATTCAAGAGAGACTTCAGGGCCTTGGGACAACTGGTTAAGGGATCAGGAACTGTGGTAGTTTCACTGGGCTAGCCCTTGGCCAGCATCCAACACAGCCATTCCCCCACTTCCCCCTGACCCCCAGGGGATAGGGGAGAGGATTGAGGGGCAAGGAAAAGGAGGCTTGTAGGTTGAGATAAGAACAGTTTAATTATAGTGAGAAAACTTAAAATAATACTAATATTAAAATAGTAGAGATAATGATAACAGTAACAAAATATGCAAGTGAATGACACCCAGTGTTATAGCTCACCCCCCTCCTGACCGAGCCCAGCCTGTTCCCAGATAACGATCCCGGAGGAGCGACAATCCTGAACCGGAAGAGCGAGAGCCCAAGCGAAAGCCAGAGAGAGCTAAAAGAGGAAGAGACCCTCACTAATGTACTGGACATGGTGTGATACGATATGGAATACCCCACTGGCATATCTAACTGTCAGTTAAGTTTATTAAATTAAATATTCTTCACCCCTCTTAAATCTTGTGCTTGTGGACTAACAGAACACAAAGTTCTTAGCTTCCAGTGACAAAAATGCAAACATTGGTATGTTATCAGTGTATCTCTCATGGCAAATCCCAGGGTGAAAGCAAAATACAGCACAGTTCTAGCTACTGAAAAAGAAACCCAGCTCTGTTTCAGCCAAAAACTGGGACAGGAACACAATTAGTATTCTCCTCTATCCTTCCAGTTGCAGGGAATGATGAGGGAAGAAAGAGGAAGAGCCAGCAGATCAACACCTGGGTTTGAGCCTAGTGTAACCAGCAGAATTTTGTGGTTTTTGATCATGGGTCAGTTTACATGACACCAGGCCTGCTAGTGAAATATGGGGTACACCTGTCTCAAAGGGGGAAAAGGATCTTGGCACAGGAGTTAACAGGGCTCATTGAAAGAGCTTTAAACTAGATTTTAAGAGGGAAAGGGATAAAACCAGGCTCTCTAGAGATAAGCCTGGGCATAGCATGCCAATGTTTGAGGGACGTTGTGTTACTGAGGTCCTTCAGTCTGCTGTCTCAGTGGAGGTCGGGGATGGAGATCCATGTGTCAGCAAAGACACAAGGGTTATTGATGGGTTAGAAACCATGGAAGTGCCTGAGAATGGTTGACAGCCACCTGAATACGAGCCGGTAGTGTGCCCTGGTGACCAAGGAAGACAAGAGCACCCTGGTTTGCACTAGAAAAAGCGTGGCCAGCAGGACCAGGGAAGTGATCATCCCCCTGTACTCAGCACTGGTGAGGCTGCACCGTTAGTACTGTATTCAGTTTTGGGCCCCCCTCTACAAGAAAGACATTGAGGTGCTGGAGCATGTCCAAAGAAGAGCAACAAAACTGGTGAAGGGCCTGGAGAACAAGTCTTTTAGTGGGAACTGAGGGAACTGGGGTCATTTAGCCTGGAGAAAAGGAGGCTGAGGCAAGACCCTATCACTCTCTACAACTACTTGAAAAGAGACTGTAGCGAGGTGGGTCTTGGGTCTCTTCTCCCAAGTAACAAGTGATAGGACAAGAGGAAATGGCCTCAAGTTGTGCTAGAGGAGGTTTAGATTAGATATTAGGAAAAATTTTGTCACTGAAACCTGAGCAGGCTTCCCAGAGAAGTGGTTGAGTCACCATCCCTGGATGTATTTAAAAGACATGTAGATGTGGCACTTAGGGACATGGTTTAGTGGTGGACTTGGCAGTGCTAGGTTAATAGTTGGATAGTTCATTATCTTAAAAGTCTTTTCCAACGTAAATGATTCTATGGTTCTATATGAGTGAAATAACAATTGCTAAGGGGTAAACAGTGCACTGGGACAAGTACACTGATATTTCAAACAAAGATTACTTTGACAGGCAGGTATTTTTGTAGGTTTGTTGAACAACAGACTTCTTTTCAGTCATATTGTTTCTCTGAGGAGCTTTATCTGGGGGAATTAGCAAGTTCAAATACAATATTTTCTTTTACAGAAAACATCAGTTCTTTCTAAGAAGCATCACAATTCCACCACCACTTGTATGCAATATATTTTGACTTTTATGTTTTTCTCTTTCATAACATTACACAGGCAGCTGAAATTAAAAAGCTCGTGTCTCTTAAAATACCTGAAAGCAAATGAGGTGTTAACAAATATTTTGCCCATAACTAATCCTTAGGTACCCAGGAGTAAATAAAATTGAATTTTGGTCTTTGAAAATATATTCACTATGGGTGTATGCTGTATAAGTGGTAGAATGATAACTAAGACAGGACAGAAAGATCTAGATTTTACGGTAATAATTGAAAAGGGATTTATATGCTTCTAAGAAGAAAATTTTCTAAAGGAATGGCTATAAAGTAACTATATCTACTCAGTGAGTAGTAACATAATGGAATTACACATTTTTTTGTCTTGTCCATTGACAGATTATCAGGAAGAAGCAACATTCAGCTTATCTTTGTTCGTACATTTTTTTTCAACCACTCCTGCACTTGATCTGGAACCTTATCTGCTTCTCTGTTTCTTCCAGCAAAAAAGAAAATTCACACAGTCTGAAGATCAAGAGGTGAGGTCAGGTTCAGGATTTTAGAGAAATAGTGAAGTTGGTGCAAAGTCACAGAATTCTCTTTTCAAATAATTCAACTCCAATAAATTCAATATTTTGGCACTTACCAAAAAAAAAATAAAAATTATGGATTAGTTTCTTTCTCCCCAGTACTTCCTTGTGCTTCATTGGATAAGATGCTCTGGAGAAACATCAGATGTGAAAAACCTGGGAAAAATGATATTTGCCATAAAGCATGTGCCACTAAGCTTAAAATACATTCTTAAACTAATGGATAAAACACCACCTAACATTGTAATATGACCTCTACTGTCTTATCCCAATGTCATGTTTCTCAAAGCAACTAAGTCTGTTTCTTACAGAGTTTGATTTACTCTAAAATGTCAAATGCCTACCTAAATTTCATAAGCTTGCCCAGAATGACTAAGGCTTGGTCAAATGGAATCTCACTTCAGTAGTTACCTTTGTATTAAAACTATTTCCACTCAAAGTACTTGGCTCTGACCTGGCATTGCAAGCAAATTTACATCAAGAGACTATTCATCATCTGATATACTGGGAAAAAAAACAACCAGCTGCTACTTGAAAAGCAGAGTATGTACTTGGTCCTTAAGAGTCAAAATCTTGTTTGTCTGGTAGAGCCTATTCTTACTCCCACTGAAGTCACAAGCTAGTTCATACTGGTCTTAACACACAAGTATTTAATTTGTAAAATAAATTTAACTATTAATAAAGCAAAGCAAATCAACAGATGAGGCCAGCTCACCCATTTGGTCAACAATTGGAATGAAAATAACCTGAAAGCTATTTTCGTATTTTCAATGAATTTTCATATTTTCAATGAATTTTCATATTTTCAATGAAATCTCATGGGAACAAAAATAACAATATCACGAATGGAATGACTGGAATTTATATTTCTAAACTAGTCAATGCCAACTTGATACTGGTTCCAAATATTTAGTTATTCAGGGCAGGTAATTTTCAAGCTCACACTGGTATTCTTCTGCAATACTGTTAAAGTTGAATTGCTTTGAGTTAGGCACTACATTAAATGGTTGTGTTTCCCAATGAGGAAATGGAGAGGAAAGGCAGAACAGGAATACTATGAACTTCTCCATGGTGTCCCAGGCTTACTCTCTTCAATTTTATCGTGTCCGTGAAACATCTTTCCCCAGTTTCCTAAAATATTCAGTCTCAGTGAAGACATTATTGTTGTTGAAGTATATTGATAAAAATCTAACTAGAATGTTCCACTTTGAATGATGAAAACTGTTCTACATACTATAGCAAACATTTCCAAGAAACAGAGACAATATATGTTCCCATATGTATTAGTAGGACCTATGTGCAAAGTGTGCACATTATTTATGCATACTTCTACAACAGGAAAAAAAAAGTCTCTTCAATAACTTACTTTTTTTTATCCTTTTCCCAAAATTTTCTTTCTTTTAGTTTATGTATCTTTGTATTGTCTCAGATCTTTTCTAGAGCACTTTCAGAAGTAAAATGTAGTGGTGAGATAACTTTCCTTACACGGCCAGAAAATAATCAAATGACGACTACTTTGCTGCTGTAGAATTCAAAAGAAGCTCGTTATTGAACTCTGCACTGTTTGGCACCTATTCTGTAACATACTACCGCTATAAGAAGTGTCCTTCCAATTTAGCTAAAATGTTGCCCATGTTTATGACGGGGAATTTACGGGCCACTTGGAGAATTCTATGATTGTTTTCTTAGATATTTTTTAGAACTGAGAAAATGATGTCATGATATTATTGGTGTAGGGCTAAATTATTGTTAACATATTTACTCCATATTTAGGTGTTGCTGAAATACTAATAACTATTTTGTTACCCATGAAATGGAGCAAACAG
The DNA here is from genome assembly GCF_000700745.2 of Antrostomus carolinensis. Taxonomy (NCBI): domain Eukaryota; kingdom Metazoa; phylum Chordata; class Aves; order Caprimulgiformes; family Caprimulgidae; genus Antrostomus; species Antrostomus carolinensis. The sequence continues at coordinate 61,634 of NW_010330816.1, forward strand.
AGAAAGTAAATTTTGAGTGAATAATTTAAACAAAATTTGATGACAAATCTGATGTCATAGTGCTGAATTAGATATTTTCTTTTTCAAATTTCAGAAATAAGAAGGAGAAGGGTGGTTGTTGGGTAGGAGAAATATGTAATGTTTTTTAAGAATAGTGAAGTGAAAGAATGTTCTATAGTATTTACTGCTTTGTTTTTTTGTTTTTTTTTTTCTAGCCAAGAACAAGCAAATTTAAGGCTTTTTTACTTTGTTTTCAATTGTGCTTTGAAGAATGACTGTTGCAGAAAGTGTGTAATTTGAGTTTCCATAGAAACCAGTGAAGTAGATTTAAGAATCTTTGGAAAATTTCAGAACAGGACAAGAGCTGAACAGAACCTTGACCCTGAGTACTGGAAAATTATCTAAAACCAAAAGAAGACAAAGTCTGTGCTAGCCAGAAAGAAAAACCTATATATAACAGTAAATTTCTTTTGGGTACTGATTTGCTTTTCACCTTTTGAATTTTAAATTCACTGTCTTCAAGTTTCCATAACATTTACAATGCTGTTTAAATTACAGGGGGAAAAAAATCACTGAAATAAAATGTTGTCTATGATTACTGTGAAATGGGATCCAGTAGTTGGCATATTGATTTGCATTATACCAATATCTGGAGGCCTTCAGCTTTAAACATCAACCCTGAACATGTGTGTTTCCAATCTCATGATATGTGGAACAGTTGGAATATTTTATTTCTTTATTTTTTTAAGAAAATGTATATCTGAAATCTGAAAAATTACAGTTGATTCTTTCTTCCTTACTGTTTTTTAAGTAAAAGGAAAAGCCATAAATAAAACAAGATATAAAACAGTACGTGATACATCCTGTCCTTCGGCGATTACATGGGTGTATCAACAGTATTCACTGTTGCATCTACAGGCTGTTTTTTTTTATAAGTATTTAATTCATGAATTCATTTGCTATTTAAGAATGAAAGCAGCAGATGGTCGAGAAGAAAACTTGTTCACTGTTTAATTTGATTTGTTTATTCTGTTGGTAATTAATTCCATGCATCAGGGCCTACTGGTTGCTCCCTCTCTCCCCATCCTCTGAACCATTGGAGCCTGACTACTGCTAGAGAAGAGATACTTGATTGGGCAAGCTGATGCTTTTGGTGACATTGAGAAACCTCTCAGCTGCCTGGCAAGTGTGTCTTGCTCATACATTTTGATTAATTCAGTCACTAGATTTTGAGTTACGAGGTAATACCTTCTCCATATCAGATTAGCAGTGACTCTTCGTTAATCCAATTTGGAGACTACTGTTCTGCTTTTACTGTCTTTGGTGGTACATAGCAGTGTCTACTTGGGTGTGTGAGCTCATGTGTACTCTGTCAATACAAGGACTTCAATCTTTCCTCTTCTATTTCTAGAGCTTTGTGGTTTCTTTTGTTCAACAGTAATAGTTTATAATACAGCACTGGTTTCTTTTGAGGTGAGTAATGAAGTGACAGAAAAAGAGCCTTCTCTTATATCCATTAAAATTACTGTCAAAACTCTAATTAACTTCAGTGTTCTGGGATCTGAAAAAAACATTTAGGATGTCTGTGAAGAATTTGAGTTAATTCTTGAATTCTTGAGATCTTAATAGTTAGAACTATCTTCTTAAAATGTTACATAGGTTTTCTGAAAGTTTTGAGTTCCTATTACTAATGAAAGTAACATTTAATTAATAATTACTGTTAAAATCATGTGAATTCTAGCTTCCAATATGAACCTTTTTTTTTTTCTTAAAGTACTGTCACAAAATACTTAAGAATTCAAATAAAATCTGCTATAAAGTGAATGGTTTTAAAAAACTACACCAGTGTTAAATTTGATCTAGTAAACAGTATTAAAGTTAAATCAAATTATCTGTGCCTAAATAGAATCACATTAGTACAACTGGGTCTGTTTATGGCAAGATAAATTACAAATGGAGCACTCTTGAAAGACATTGCATCTCTTGGAACATCTAGTAAAAACTAAACTAGTTAGGTAGTTAGGTAAATTTTAAAACTCAACTAGTTAGGTAAATGCTATTCTCGAAGCCCCAACATCATTCAAAGTTTCTTAAAATGCAGTACTGTGAGGAATCAGGATTTCATTTGGGACTACCTTAGGAAAATGCAGCATACAAAAGCTTCACAGAATAGTTTTTGAAATATTTTGGGTGCAGTACTTTCCAATCTTCACATAAAGCCTCATGTTAAGACACTTATGAAAAGTCATTGTGTTCTAGCCAATTTGTGAAAGCTTTATTGTTTTGTTATATCTTGCCCTAAGGACTAGCTGAAAAGTTTTTATTCTGAGGTAAAAAAAAATTTACAAAGCAATTTTCATTTCTGAAGTTTGTATATTATCTGAAAGGAGAATATCATGTTTCTTTGTATATGTAGCTCATGTTTTCTGGAGTAAAACAAATGCTGAAAAAATTCTTTATATCATGATGTCACATAGGTAGGCCTGTAAGAGAACTCAAAACTACATTTTTCCCTACTATTCTTTTAGACTCTTCTAGAATTGTGCCTAGCAAAAAATTATATAGCATCTAATGACAGAAAACTGAAAACAGACAAATTCAAACCTGAACTAAGAAATTAATTGCTAACACTGAGAATAATTTAGATCTAAAACAATTTATTATGGTCTGTGATAGATTCTCCAATATTATAAATATTTTACTTGTAATGGTGTGTTCAGAAGGTGTGCTCTAGTTCAAAACAAGAATTCATGAAAAAACTCTATAGTTTATGTTATGTAGGAAATCAGATTTTATTCGCACAATGCCCCTATCTATGCTGACAGTCTGTGAACTTTAACCATCATCAACACAAAATCTAATCAGAATTTAATTTGCATCAGCACTACACCAGTATATTATCAACTAATGCTAAGGGAATAACATTAGCTGAATTCCCTTTCTTCAATGTGTGATTCTTAAATCATATACACTAGCAAATACAATGCCATGCCAAGTAAGTATTACCAGTATGATTGCTATATTATTGCTGTTATTGCTGCCTGTATTACAGTTAACCACAGGTCAAGATTGCAGTCTTATTGTACTGTGTGCCTATCATCTGCTTGATCAGCAGAAAATTATTGAGTAAATGAGCTTCTTGGACCATCTCACTCCATCCCAGTCCCTTCTCTCAAATTACTGTGCTTAGTTTCTTTAGTGTATGCAGTTTTTCTCTCATTCCTTTTACTAGCACTGACAGAATAAGGTTAAATAAAAGATATGATCATGATTGACTTTGAATAAAAAACAATGCTTGCCTGAAACAAGCTACTGAGAAATAAAATACAGAACAAAATTATAATATTGCAATAAAACCATCAATGTCAATAATAAGTCCCTGAGACTCCTGATTATTAAATTTAAGGGTTCTTTTTTTCAGTCAAGGTATACGTAAACCACTTTATTTCTGGTTTTGTTTCATTTTAAGAATTCTTATTGATGATGACAGCCTCAATATTTGCCTATAATCTCCAATAAACAGTAAAATTGAGCTAGCCTGCTAGATTGAAAATAAGTTTAGACTGCTGTATAGCTGCAGCTAACTTCCTCAGTGGGTCAAGTATTCTTTAGTGTTCAAGATCAAATAATGGACAAAAACTGTTTATGCTGTCTCCTCTTTATATTTCAGTTGCATCAAAATATCTGAACGGTGACAAAGGTAACAGAAATAGTAAGAGGCAGACCCTGAGGAGGAAATAATATCTGCTAAACTTTAGTGATTATTTTGTTCTTTTAATAAAACATGTTACAAGTCTCAGGTGCACCTGGAAAATAAATTTTAGGCCCTATAAGCTTTACCCATACTCAAGTTTACTTCAGTGAAACTTTCATCATATTGCCATGAGATCCATTTATTTCCCTTTTGAAAATTCCCACTCAGCTTCTACAGAAGATAGCGATAAAGTATGATATAAAAATATTAATATTTTTGCTTTTCAGGAGTGGTCTTTGTTTCAGATATTTGAATAATAGATCTATATTTCACTAGCACTATTAGAGATAACCAAGGAAGAAGGGAGAAAAAAATTTAGAAAAATGTCATAATTAATAAGTATTCAAATGATTACTTGTCTTGCAAGAGCTCAGGCTTACACAAGTTATTTAAAGAGGGCATGATTACTTTCCTTAAAATAGTCAAAGAATTAAATCCTGTCAGATTTGTGTTTCTAATTGAGGTGCTTTCAAGTATTCAAGAAGGGTAACAATTTTGTTCTAGAAGAGGACAAGTCTTTTCAAATAAAACTTTATTCCAGACTGTAAGAAAATCCAGAATTATTAATGTTACATCCCCCTATATCATTCTGTCTTCTCCAAATTTATTGCTACTTTAAACAGTAGAAAAAAATTAATTTATTCTCCTCTTCACTCAGGGAGCTGGTTACTGAATTTTCCTAGGCCTCTTTTGCAAACTCGTCCTTGGTGCCAGCATGACCATCACAAATTGTTTTGCGTATCACAGTCAAGACAGAAACCTCAGATAGTCCGATCATGCCAGAATTCACATGCTACATTGAACTGGAATGATCACTATCAGCAAAAAGAGTCAAAGAAAACAATGTCTCCTCTGCCCTGTTTAGTCAACAGCATTAAAATACCACCTACTCAGGGTAGTCACCTAATTATTCATCAGCATAAACTGTACAGAGCAGAAGTCAGTGGAAACTGACCTTACTGCGCTGTGAGAAGAAATCAGCTTTTGTCTGAGCAGTAGGAGATAATGCTTTTGTAGTATAACTTGGCTGGCAGCCAAACACCACAAAGCTGTTAGCTCCCCCCTCACCTCTCTTCCCCCCCTCCGACCCTCCAGAGGGAATATGGGAGTGAATTGAAGGAGTAAATGTAAGGACACTCATAGGTTGAGTTAAGAGTAATTTAATAACTGGAGTAAAAAAACCTTAAAAGAGTAATAATAATAGTAATAATATTTATATTTTATAATATATATAAATGAGTGACGCACAGTACAATTGCTCACTGCCCACCAATAGAGATCCTGGAGGAGTGAAAAGGAACTCCGAACCCAAAACTGCAATCCTGGAAGAACAATCCCAAGCAATCCCCAAGAGAATCCCCAGCTTTCCAGTCAACCCTCATTAATATACTGAACATGACGTTATATGATATGGAATGTCCCATTGGCATATCCAAATGTCAATTTTTGGTTTTGCTAATTACTATGCTTCCCTCACAAATTAAAGTGTATTACTAGATATTAAAAAAAAGATTAGTATTAGTGGGAAAACTAGCATTTTTGCATGTGTAGGTGCAGCATGAAGATATATGGCAGAGTTTGCTCATCTCACATCTAGTTCTAGACTTAAAAACCATTTGAAATCAAAGTGATATATCTCTAAACTTCTCAGGCAACTTTTGAAATAGCAGCATAAGACAATTTCAAAGTCCTCTCAAAAATCCCTACTGCTTGCTTTCTTAAAGGTGAAGGAAGTTTATGGCTATGACAGTTAGAAGCAACCATAAAAAAGTACACACAGGAAAACTAATAAAGTCTGAAGAATAGTACTAAAATAATGTTACTATAACATACAGAATTCAGTTTTAATGGATTATTTTATCTGAGTTCTATACATGAAAATTAAAATAGAAACTGCCTGGATAAAGCAGTGATTCTTCTATGGAGAACACTTATTGCAACAGTTATGAACGGCTTTGGATATTGCTGAGAAGTATCTCTTTTAAGCCAGGGCTCTTAATGACCATTTCAGCATTAAGAGTTAATCTATTTGCCACATGGTTTGAATTGGAACACATTTAACATTACTTTATTTCTAAGCATTTAAAAAAATATGCTAAATGTTAAAACGATGGGTTTTGCAAATACAGTGTATGGAATAGAAATCTTTATTCAATCTATTACAGGCAGGAAACAGGTAAAAGCAGAATTCCAGAAGAGCAAGTTTGTATGCACATGGAGAGCCATGAGGACTTGTGTGGAGTTCAACACAAGCACAGAGGTAGAAACAAACTCTAGTCTGTCCAAAGGCCAATGTTTCCAAAAAGGCAGATGTACTGGCATACACAGTGGGCTGTACCCAGAGCTCACTATAGGAGTGAAGCTTTAGCTTTAGGCAAGGATATACTTTATTTTCTTCTTTGCAAAACTTTGGGTTAGATGTTGAAATTACTTGTTAGTGAACACATTCTGTGACCTCAGGGCTATTCTATTACTACATTTTGTTCTGATTTCTATAGCAAGCCAGTCACAGCTGTAAATTTGGGCTTTAAACAGTGACACATGACTTAGCAACAAAGCCCTCATTTTTGAACTGTCAACTGATAATACCTCTGAATTATAGATAATGGTAAATAACAGCTTTAAGAACACTCTTAATTACAACTCACATTTTTTCTGCTATGCATCTTCTAGTACATTAGATAAAGTCAGTTAAACTGGAAAGAGTAGGAAGTCAAACAAAAGACTGAATACTTGCGTCTTCACTTTCAAAAAAAAATTACTGAAGATAATATACTTTATTGCTCCAGTTCTTTTTTTATGGCTGTATTGAAATATTATCATTCAGTTATATGTCAGTTTATATCATTTAATTACAATGGAAGAAAAAAAAAAATTGTTACCTGACCCCCAGAATGAAAATCTAGTTTTAGTTCCCAGGCTAAAATTCTCATTCTATATGACATCTGAAGTATCTAACAGTGTCTAGAGGTACCTAAGGATAAGTGCTTAATATAAAGGAGTGTTAAAGCCATAAGAAATAGGAAAGCCACACTGAGATAAACAACCAAACTGCTAGCCAAAGTACTTTGTCTTCAACTGTGAACAAAGGAGATGTCTAAGAAAAGCATCAGCACAGAGCTCCTGTGGGTAAGTGATACTTCTGTCAGTGATCTGTGATCATTATCAGCTCAGAGCTCCTGGTCACCTGCAGCTTTCTATGTATTCAGTCATCCTCAGTGAATTTTCCTTCCTTGAATTGATCCTGGCCCCCTTTGAAGGTACTGGGGCTTTGATGTATCTCTAACCTTTTGAAAGCCACAGTCTCCTGGGAGATCATCTCCTGGAGGCTCTTCAAAATATTAAGCAAGATTTACTTTTTGTCATAAAGGTCCCTTGATTAGTGCTGGTCGTATCTACCTTTTTATGTAAAGGCTTGTAGTTATTACTCAACAGTATCATTGAAAGTGGACACTATGTTCAGCTTCCTTGAAAGCTGTCCTAAGCACAGAAAGTCTTTCCAAGAGGAGAACAGTCACTGCATTTAATTGAAACAGCTAGCAAATGATGGGTTTAAATAAGTAATTTAACAAAGTATCTACACAATCCATATTTGAATTCATGTAAGTTTTTACAGCTTCTGTACAGAAGAATAAAATGCTATGCAATATGCAGCAGTTAAACACTTAAATGAAAAAACAGGTATGAGATTTAATTTTTCTATTCTCTCTCCTTTCTCTCTTTGCCTTCTATTCATAGTCAGGTTCTAATGCTTACATTTAAGAAAAAAAAGAAAAAGCTACAAATTAGCCTGCCTTGGCTATAATTTATTCATAGTTATAAAATGTTTCATATATATGAGAACTGAGATTATCGTGGTGTCTCACTTGGTAATACTGGGATTACTTTATGAAACTTCTTGGATTAAAGTGTCTTAACCTAGAAGCACTGCAGATTTCTTAGGTGTTCAGGAACAATGGAGCATTTGAAAACTGAATACAAGTCTCAGAAGGATTCTTACCCTTGTCATGTGCTCTATAAATGGGCATTGTAAGTAAGTAAATTTCAGACAGTGCAGAAAAAGGCAGTATAGGTAGTGAAACTGATTCAGTTTTAGCATTGCTAGTTCATAAACTGTTTTCTGTAAGAAAAAAGTAAAGATAGTACTCCACATTATCTCAGGTCTGAAGGATGGATCTTTAAAATCATAAAATGATTTGTGAATTATGATATTGGAGGGTTCATTAAAATATCTGTATGGAAAATTAGGTATCTGCTCCCAGGAGACAAATTATATTGACTTCATTGATTGTCTGTGATATTAAGGCATTTTTGGACTCTACCTACCATTTTTTTTTTTTTTTTTTTTTTCCCCCCACAGTGAGATTTCACTAAGCTGTACCAGCAGAGGATTCAGTTGACACGAACTTCCCTGACCCCAGATTGCCTGAGGTTCCAGGTTGGGGTGCTCCACAGAAGGATGTCCAAGTATTCTACATTCTTTTGAACGGAAAAGACCAAGTCTAAGCTTTAAAAAAAGATAGCAAACTCTTCCCAAGTATTTTTATAAGTGTTATTCTCACGTTGTGGCTTCAGTGAATTCTTGTCCAGTAGCGCAAAGTAAACATCCTCTATTTAGAGCTGCCAAGTAGAAATGAGTACTCACAGCAGCAGGACTGTCTTCTTCAGCACAGGCTACTATCTGAACTTCAACACTAACAACAGAATTAAAAAAAAACCAAACCATCAGCATCACCTGAGCAAAGGCAGAGATGTTCTTATTATTACATTTTCCTTCCATTCCCTCAGGCTCCCTGAAATACTCTTATCATGTTTTTATCCCAAATAGTAGTAATTGTTCTCACCTGCCAGATATAAGCTCTATGTATTAGCATCTCAGTTTTGGATGAATCAGCAGATAAATGCTGTTTTCTCTATCCAAGAGCTTCATGCTTGTGACCCTTTCCCACTTATGTGAGGAAAAGTAATTTATTTCAACAAATGTTTGTGTTGCAGAAATTTCAGCTATTCATCAGACAGCGCTTTGCAGAAAGAGAGCTTTTGAGGTCTATTTTTTATTATTATTTCCCCTACAGACAATTTAAGCTGGAACCTAACTAAAACAAATAGATAAAGGAACATTATTTATTTTTATTACAAAATATGTATGTAGGTTTAATAGCTTTGGGGAAATTTCTGTCTCTGTAAAATAGTTTCAAATTGGAACAGATAGGGCAGAACAATTTTACATGTATGTACAAATTCAATTAAATTGCTATAATTAATGAAGATAATTTAATCTCTGTGCAAACCCATTGGGTATATTTACAAGGGACAGGAAACAAATAGCATATGCATTTGTGTATCCTTCCTTTATAAGTTCTTGAAGCACCTCCACAAAGTATCTTTCTAACTTACTCCTTACCTGTAATACATACATGCTCTCAACCAGTTCTGAAAAGAGTTTAAGAGAGTATTTTTGAAAATGTAGAAAACAAAGTGTTGAAATTTTAACGGAAGGGGACTGCTTTCAACATATGTCTTCTGTTTCCATTAACAGCTCTGTATACGGGCTTACAGAGACTATGATTTATGAGAAGGGCAATCGCTGCACTGCCAAGATTTCTAAGCTTTCTACACAACCCCAAATTCTGTGTATCCAGTATTTTTAAATAAAGGTCTGGTATGGTACTTTTAAAAACCATGTCTGTTCTGGAATGTTTAAAAACTATTATACCTCTATAATAAAGCACAAAACCCATTAATTTCATAATACATTCAGTGGTGTTTCTGAACTGGGAAAGAATTAAAGATAGATATCCTAACTGTACTTGAAAAAGATGAAAAAGAAAGGCAACTAGCTATTATAAATGGAGAGTCTTCAAGATATAACACAAATGTAACCAAATGAAAAAAGTAATCCTTTCACAAAGCCAACAGCAAAGGTAGAATTCTGAGGGGTTTAATAGTTGCTTGTTCAAAGTACTTTACATATGTCATCTCTATTGACTCATTTGATTCATTCAAACATACAAAAGACAAATTATAACATTTTTAAAATTACCAGTATGGTAAAGAAAAGCTAAAGGGATGACAGAGTTGTTCTTGTTTCTGAGAACTAGAATGAGATTTTTGAAAGCCCTAGCACACACGGTCTTCCAGAAACTAGATATCATATATATAAATACCTCAATAAATCCACCCATGGACTGTCTCACAGACTCACTGGAACAAAGATAGACATTTGTCTGCTGCACGTGGCTTAGGATTTTATGAAGCTCTTTCAGGTTCCCTGAAGGTCACAAGCTACTTAAGAGTTTGTTTTTATTTTGAAAAAATTAATAATAAATACAAAAAGGCAATATGCTTTCCTAAAAGATAGATACTTTCTATGTAAAGTGTGTTAGGAAGAGTAGAAATCAGTTCCAGAAAAGAGACAAAAAAAAGAGACAAAAAGATTCTAGGAGCACAAAAATTGATTTGCTTTTTTTTTTTTCTCATTTCCTGTTGAAGTTGTCATACAAATTTTTAGTAATAAAATTGTAAAAACCAAAACAAAACAAAAAAAGCAAAACAAAAAACCCAGAAAAGATTCTTTGTAAGAAAAATTGACTCAGTGTTCTCTATTTATCAATTAATTTGGAAGTCTGATTGTAGAGATAAATAGAGTGTCATTCCAAAACTAGGGAACTGCACTGTTTGGATTTAGTGATCTTGTTCACAGCCACCTCTGCATTTCTCTCCAGCAAGTAAGAGAGATATTGATCACATTTGACTTCAGGCATCTTCAGTTTGAATGGTCACATATGCACAAGTTATTACAGGAGAACCTTATAGATGCTGAAGAGAGATTAGGTACTTTCAGGGACTCTTCACCTGACCAGTTTTAGCTATCTGCAAAATAGGACGAAATGTACAGTGGAAAGGATTTACCTGAGAAGCACTGGGAAATGAAGAACTAAGACAGAAAAGTCCAGGAAAGGGAAGAGAGCTAGCCATGGAAAGCCATGCCATCTTCTTATACGGTCTGAGTGGAGGCTCCAGAACAGAGCCAATCACAGTACTAAATATCCAAAAAGGGGTGAAATCCTTTCCAGCAACAAATGTTACAGATATTACCAAAAATTTAGATGGTTTTTGGCCTGATATTTCAGATGTGTGTGAGGAAAGAAGGTATTTATAAGCATGGAAAGGTGCCTAAATTTAGACACTGAAAACTTTCAGTCCAAATAGTAAAGAGCTGGATACCTCTCTAGGTAGGCAACAAACTTCAGTGTTCAATTTAGGTACAACTTAGACTGCAACCTATTCTACCATATCTGCCTTTGAAAGGTAGTGAGTGAATAGCTATAGAATGAAAAATCTAAATTCAGTTTCTATACCAATATAAGAACAAATTTTAAACACGCTATAAGCAAATATCTAGAGTGTAAAGACACAATAAAAAATGGTCAAATAAAAATTTGCTCTTTATTTTAAAGAGCAAATCATATCAAATCAATCTGATTTCCTTCTTTGACAAGGTAATAGGCCTTAAGGATTGCTGTAAATATTCAGACTCCTGTAAAGATTTAGACTCTGCCTTATGTGACATATTCAGAAACTATCACAAAAATATGGACTTGCTATAAGGATTCTGCAAAAACGGGATATCACTGGAAAAGTAGTGTTTAAAACATAGCTAAATAGTGCTCATAATATAGTTACTAAGTTCTCTTGTTAAGGACTTTGCCCCTGGTAGAGAAGGGTTTACACAAGAACTGTTCTGAACTTGCATATATCATACTGTAGTGGAAAAGACAATTGTTACTGTTGGTTGCTTAAACTGGATTGGTAGGTATGACACACAGCATTTCCTCCAGTTAGCAACGAAAAGCCCTCAACTGGAGCAATGCAGAAGGTTTTAGAAATGACATTTGAGGAAAGTTAGGGTTCAATAAACAAGGTTGTGTTTATGACAGAGGCCAGGGAATAACAGAGTGATCAGAGAATGATTTAAAGTCGAGAAAATATGTTGACAAAAATTTGAAAGAACTGGATTCTTGTAGTTACTCATTAGACAGATGAGGGGATATGTCTTCACACATGTGAAGGAGCAGAAAGGTTAGATACACTACATTCCTTGTTTGTACATAGATGTGGTTCTGCAAAAAGGAAGGATCTGTTGTCCATAACCAGGAGGACAAATCAAAAAGTTATGTATTATAATGCTGCAAGGAAGTTAAGGTTAGACTTCCTAAACATTTTGCACTGTCTACAAATTTTCCTTTTTGTGATAGAAGATAAACGCAGGTAACATTGACTGCTCTCACACTCATGGTAGGCATCTCTTGAACAACATCTAGCTACCTAGGAGAGCTGTCAAAATTTGTCACAGTCATCCTTTCTTTCCTTTATCCGGTCTTCTGGACTTCCACGCATTTTCTGTAAGTTCTTAGAAATAATTAATGACAACTCTGAGACTTGTTTCAGTCACTCCCTCAACTAGCCTAAATTGAACTCATCTGGATCAGTATTTGAAAACACATTAGTTATAGAAGTCCCAAACCTACTCTTCTCCTGCTCTACCATAGGTTTACCTAAATTTAAGGATGTAATAAAAGATTTACCAGCTTCAGTCAGAAATCTTATATTTAAATGATTTCAATCAGCTTAAATCATCTATTTTTCTATTGATAAAGCCAGTTTTGTGTGTGAAAACTAAGCAATATACTCAAATCTGGGATGAAAATACCACACATTGCTGTTCACTTTGTACTTGCATAACTAAAAATATACATATCTCAAAGTTCTGTCTGGCTTTGGTTCATTTATAGATCTAGAAAACCACAGATATTCAGAAAGATAACTATAATGCAGTTCTTGGAAAAAATTGGACTTAATTATTTGGGACCTACTCAGCAAATGAATGCTTTTTTGCAAAGCGGATGATATCTCACATTGAAATATAAAAGACACTGGAGAAAAGATTTAAAAAAAGAACAAAGAAGGTATGGATAATATAGAAACAATTATGGCGACATTTTTAAACCTGCATTTTAGGAACTGAATGAGGAAAGAAAAATGAAAATCCTGTTTCATTTAAATTGGTAAAAAAAGTACAAAAAATAAAATTTTCAGTGCACCACTGGGGGTTCTTTCATACAGCTACAGAATGCGTTGTAAGAGACCTATAAGGAAATAAACAGTATAATTACTACAGGAGAGGAGATTCATAGAAATGTGCAAAGGGAAAAAAAAAATATTATTTTTAAATAATGCTAATTATTTTCATGCTGTGTTCTCCTTTGCTATCTTCAATATGTATTATACCTCTCTATCCCAATTAAAATTAATACTAGTTATATTACTTTACGTACTGTTCTCATTTCGTATTCTACTTGTACATAAGACTTTTACATTATGCATGTGTAAATCTGTATTGATTACATGAAAACTCCAGTAAATATTCAGAACGGACTTTAACTCCAAGACTGATTTATGGTACTTGTAACAGAAGTTTTGTCAAGAAACACCCACTCACGTCATTTCTGAATTTGAACCAAAAAAATCTCACCAGTACTCTTAGATTTTTATCTGGTGCCAGTCACTAGGATAACTATGCTGATCTCTGCAACCAATTTAATCTCTGAGTATAAATCTAATGGAACTAAATAAATGTGAATTTTGAGTGAATTGCTCTGTATTTTAATCATCACTTACTATTTAAATGGTTAATGAAAAGTCAATCCCTCAAGGAGAAACCCAGTTTCATGCATGACTTCATTATACTTTCATTTTTTCTCACATACCAGAAATAAGACTGCGCTGCAAGTAGTCTGTTAATCACCTAAAACTAACCATTAATCCTGTTAACCTACTTCCAGTGCTTGAGGCTTGTTAAGTTATGTTAATGTCATACCAATAAAAAAAAAAAAAAAGAAACCTTTTTGCTCTCTCACAAATATTTTATTCCTCAGAGAGCTATTCATTGCTCTCAGAAAATACAGTATATTTGCAAAACATAAGACTGCTTTCATTTGTGCGTTTCCAGTACAGCTAAGCT
>NW_010330816.1:75436-82981 GCF_000700745.2 Antrostomus carolinensis
ATGGGCTACCCTCCAAGAGTCTGCTGACAAGTACTAACCAAAATGAAGATCACTCCTGAAACTGAAGCACATAGAACAGTCCCTAAAATCAATTAATACTGTAACTTAACTCATCTTTTTCAACCCTGACTAATGCAAATAAATATAATCTGTTTATATATGCAGAACTGTGCATACATACAGACTGTCTGCGTTATGCTTTCAGTAAAACTGTCAGGGATGTGAACAGTTTTTAACATTGTTTTTACAAAGTTGTTTAATAATTTCTATTCATGAGTATTCTAATAGGACAAACTATATGAGATACAGAACTTGGGTGATATTATTTGTGAAATTTAAATTTGTTCTTCAGCTTTTTAAAATTCCCTCTCCCTGCACGTTATTCATGAACTTCAGCATTTACATAGAATTTTTCCTATTTTTCCAAATAACTTGGCTAGTCATAATTCATTTGGAAGCAAGATGGAGAGCCTTTCTCTTTGTCTTGTACTAGCATACACCAGAGAAGGCAATAGTATATTCTAGAAATAACTTCATGATTTCCATAGCAATGAAGGCTTGGAGTGTACAGAACAGACTCCATCAAACTGTGGAGTTTTTTCTTTCATAAATATTTTAGCATATTTTGTTTTACTCTGAAACACAGGAAATTAAAATCCTTAATCATTTGCTAGAACTTTGCATTATGAATGACATCACCGTACATTTTACAAACCATCACCTGGGTGCTTTTTCAAAAATGTAGAGCATATAAATAGTTATAGATTGATTAGGCAGGGCACTAATGTCTGCTGTTGTTGGTATTATTATTTTTATTATTAGTATTGTTCACTTTCTTCTCTCTATAGAAGTCAGAATGACATAGAAGTGATATTAAAGACAAGCTGTTTATTTTCTTAGTATAGTAAATAGAAGAAAGCCAAAGCTATTGTTAGTCTATTATTTGACAACACTCTCCAGCTGAAATTTATACTATTCCGATAACCCAAGTTTAGCTTTGGTTTGGTTTGGTTTGGTTTTTTTCTGTTTTTGGAAGATCACATGCTGTGTAAATATACTGATTGATTAAATGGATTTTTGAAGTATGTTCACCAAGCCCACTAATTGAGCTTTACCTCACATCTTTCCCATAGCAGAACTCTCTTCAAGGCACTGGTTTAATCATCTAATAATCCTGTTGCGTGGACCAAGACCTATCATGTGCCTATGATGGATTGCCATTATAATTAAATTAAAAACTTATGTAATTAGAATAATAGAATCATAAAATTGTTTGGGTTGGAAGGGACCTTTAAAGATCATCTAGTCCATCCATGTCATCCATGCCATCAGCAGGGACATCTGTTACTAGACTAGGTTGCTCTAAGTCCCATCCAACCTGACTTTGAACACTTCTAATGATAAGGCAACCACAACTTCTCTGGACAACCTGTTCCATTGTCTAAGCATTCCCACTGTAAAGAATTACTTCCATATATCAAATCTAAATCTACCCTCTTCAGTTTAAAACTGTTTCCCCTTGTCCTGTCACTACAGGCCCTGGTAAAAAGTGTCTCTTAGTCTTTCTTATAAGCCCCTTTTACATATTGAAAGGCTGCAATAAGTTGTCCCTGGAGACTTTTCTTCTCCAGGCTAAACAGCTCCAGCGCCCTCGACCTTTCTTCACAGGAAGTGTTCCATCCCTCTGACAATTTTCATGGCCCTTGTCTGGACTCACTCCAACAGGTCCATATCTTTCTTGTTCTGGATCTGGTTGGAGTACTCCAAGTGATGTCTCATGAGAGCAGAGAAGAAGAGAATCACCTCCCCCAAACTTATGGCCATGTTTCTTTTTAAGCAGCCCAGGACATGATTGCCTTTCTAAGCTGCAAGCGTTTATTACTGGCTCATGTCCAATTTTTCTTTCTCCAGTAACCTCAAGTTCTCCTCAATTACTTCATTTTACCTACCTGCAGTAACTACAAAGATGGACAATGAAATACAGAGTCAATTAATGAAAAGTTTTCCAATGGCAAATGGATTAATAAGATGTGGAATTTGTGCCTATTTGAAAATAGCAAAATATGGGGAAGATGTACAGGAGACGTATTTAGAAGTTTCAGAAAATAAAAAAATATTATTCACAAAAATCAGGGTATTTCACTACATGGTACACCTTAGGGTTTAACAGTGTAGCCAGACACTGGTAACTTCAGAAATCTGGTTTTGGCTAGAATGTAAAGAAATGAGCTACAGATTTCCTTATCTTTTCTGCTTGTTTTGAAAAAGACTGTTGCACTCTTCATGCTAGCCAAATGGATTCAGTGGATTCAAAGAGTGGTGATGTGGCACTGGAGAAGACATCTGGCACAGTTTGTGGAAAACCTTTTTTTGGAATCTCAAAAGGGAAAAAAATTAAAGGTTTGTGTAATCCATGGGAAAGCAAATCTAACTGTATGTATTTGCTTTTTGTTTCCTAGCCAGCTTTCCTATTTATGTTCTTATGCTTCTGACAAGATCTTGTAAAACTCAAGCATCCTACAGAAAATTTTACATGAGTCTCACTAAAAGTCATTCCTTCCAAGACTCCATAAATCCACAGAAGTTGTTTTGAACCTTAATACAAGGAATCCTGCTTAATTATTTTTAATTAACAAACTTTAGTAACCTCTTGCAAGAAAACTTCCATTCACAAATCCAGGTTTTGGTACTAATTGGAACTAGTTTTAGATGATGTGGGAACACATAATCTTTAGAAAATGAAATGCCTACAATTGTGTGCGTGGAGAAGTTGTAAGATATTGAGTGTTACCTTCCACGGAGCAGTAGCTGCAGAATACAAGCACATTGCTAATGGGATCAAAATACAAACTACAATGAAAAATATAGTTGCTTTACCCCTCTTCAATATTCCTTGCTGAAATATCTGTGAAGAGCAATGATAGAAAAGTAGCACTATGCAGTGCTACTGCATCGTTTATAACAAAGCTACTATATGTTAAATAACTTCATTTTACTTAAAGGCTATAAAA
This sequence comes from Antrostomus carolinensis, assembly GCF_000700745.2. Taxonomy (NCBI): domain Eukaryota; kingdom Metazoa; phylum Chordata; class Aves; order Caprimulgiformes; family Caprimulgidae; genus Antrostomus; species Antrostomus carolinensis. The sequence continues at coordinate 78,448 of NW_010330816.1, forward strand.
TCTGAAGACCTTACATTCTCAATAGTACTTCGATAAAAATTACCACTGTGGAAAAAGTTCTCAGTGTATTAATAAATCATCCCATACATATATATATATATATACACACACACACACATATATATATATACACACACATATATATTCATTTGAATTTTTTCTGAACTCCTTTTCATAATAATTTAAATAATTATATTACTTGTTTGGTTTCTTATCTTGATTTTTTTTCTCCTTTTTTTTCCTCTTTTAATTTTTTGCTTCTTTTAGATGATAATTTGTGGTATGACACGTGGAACAAAAGTTGACTTGCCAATAGTTGACTCATTTCAAAGAGATAGCTCCACCTAGTGTCACAATCAGACACTGTTTTAAATCTGTATCTTGCACTAGTTAGAACTAAGCAATTCTCACAGATAAAATAATAATGATTTAAAGGATGTTCTTTTGTTGGAAGACAAAAAATGTGAAAGAACAGGTGACTATTATGTCTGAAATATTACACAAAAGCAATCGTATAAAACTTATTTTAGCATAGGCATTCTCCTTGAAGAAGCTGAGTTTGCATTATAGTATACTTTGTCTGCAACTAATCATAGAATTCTCTGATTCCAGATGCTCTTACTATGAACTGTTGCATGAAACAATCTGCTGGAGCAAAGCATTCATCACCAATTGTCTAAACCATCATATCCTATTTAGTTCAGGAATGCCTTAAGTCTCTGAATTTGTGTGGTGCAAAGAAATTGCTCTAATGTGTCCAAAAAGGACTCTGCTCAGTAGTTACACAGTCTGCTCAAGAAAACAGACTTAGAAAACGTGTGGTGGAATTCAAATAAAATTAAGCAATGGCAATCCAAAGATAATTATTTCCAAGCAGTCATTGGTTTTGAAGTGCTTGCTTATAAACTAATGGTAGAATAATTTGTTTCTCTCACCTAATCATAAATTAACTAACAGCAGAACGATTTGTTCACCTCACCCTAAATTTTGCTAAGTCATTTGATATTATGGTAAAAACTCTTCCCCATGTATTTAATTGTATTTGCTTGGGTATAAAAGCAGTTATATGAAAAGCAAATCACCCAAAGAGGAATGAACAGAAAAGCTGCAATGCATGTACATTCTGAAAAATTAGACCTGAGATGTGCAATGAAGTATGCAAGGAAGCTGCAACAAAACCCATATTATTTAACATACTCACTAATTCTCTGGTGAAAGAGATAAACAGCACTTTAATTAGGTTTGTAAACAATATTAAGCTCAAGAGAATGTGGAGCAGAACTGGGAACAGGAAACAAATGCAAAGAGAACAAGGAAAAATAGTAATATGAAAGCATAAAAAATGGGACTAAGAGTAAACAAATGAAATTCAGAATGTCAAGTAAATAATTTAAATGTGGGAATATAATCTTAAAATAACTAGCAAATAAAATTACTGGCAGGTTTAGTGGTGGCTCTAACAGTAGATTAGACAGGTTTGCAAATGAGAACAGAGGAGTCCTGTGTTAGGTCTCAGTCATACACAAAGTACCAAGTCATGTATGAGAACTGGACTTATTTACTTCCACAAAGCTGTGATGAGCTTTGATGTCACACTCAGTTTAGAGTATTTAAGCTTTGACCTTCCCCAGTAAGGGCAACATCAGATTTTCTATGATCTCCAAAGGTCATTGAATAAAACACGTGAACGATAGCATCTTGAAAACTAACACAGTTGTCTCCAACTGATTTCTTAGATTTCATTCACTAAAATTGAATCCTCTTTCCATAGCTTTGAAAGTGTGTCATAAACCAAATTGTTTTTTGGTTTTTTTTAACTCAGACTTTATTTGTAAATCATTTGTTCCAGTAATGTTTTATGCTACATTTGTTAAAATGTTTGTAGGAAAGGTATTATATAGATCAAATTACATTTTTTCATGAAACTTTGCCTAAAAATTTTCATGTAAAATTTACCAGTGGTATTTTATGCTAGAAAGAACAGGCTGCCCAGGGAAGTGGTTGAGTCAGCATCCCTGGAGGTATCTAAAAGATGTGTAGATGTGGTGCTTAGGGACATAGTTCAGTGGAGGACTTGGCAGTGTTAGGTTTAAGGTTGGACTTGATAATCTTAAAGGTCTTTTCCAAACTAAATGATTCTATGATTCTACGTCTTAGTTTTAATTACATAAACAACTATATTTATACACTTGGATAGTTTACTGGCGTATAGAAAAGAGTTACATGAATGAAAAATTGTGACAAGATTTTTTTCATTTAGATGAAGGAAATGATTATTTCAAAAGCTGCAGTTAAAATGTCTAAAGGAAAGACCAGATGGAAAGTCAGGAAAGTGTACAGAAAACATGCACCAGCCAATCGGGAACTTTAAATCATGTATATTGATTGGTATTTTTGTAATGGTAGAATTTCAGTCAGTCAAAGGCAATGTGCAATGTTTAGCTTTATTGCAGAGAATCATAAGATTTTAAGTTGAAAATGTCCAGAAATATAGAATCCACCTCTTGATTTCCTAGTATATTCAATGGTTTTCACATTCATGATACATGTTCATACATATACGTATACATTTCTGAATTTAATTTCTCTACTCTTAGGCCCCAGACAATGATACTGTGATGTTTTTCTCATCCAGATTATTACACTTTTTATATTTTCTTCTAATGACCACATTATCCAATGAAATCAAGTCACCTCTCTACTTTCTCTTTGATAAAGTTAATTTATTTAAATATATTTACTGATATCTCTCAAATACATTTACCTTATCTCTCTAAGGTCTTATTGGTGTTCTGTTTTATTTTTGTCTTAGTTTTGGTTTTACTTTACCATCAAATGGCTTTACTGGATTTTAGTGCTCCTTTCTTATTTTTCAATGTTCTGTTAAATATTTAAGAAACTTTTTGCTAATAGTTATGGCGACAAAAATGAATTGAAAATAAACAAAATATTGAAATAGCAGTGGAGTCAATGTGTGTTATGTGAATGCAACTGTCTGCTAATGTGTTTGGGAAGGGAACCTTTCCTTTGAATCACAGTCCTTAGGGATGGCTCTGAAGATATCTGTTGTTTCTTTCTTTTCTGGGAAAATTTACAGTAATTTGTAATATGGTTGTGTAGACTCTAAACCAAAATCTAATTCTCCTTGTTTGAGTCATGAGCAGGTAAAAAATCTTTTGTAGAATGTTCAGAAGGTCAGCTCTCTGCCTGTCTACCTGAAAACTACTTATGCATGTTACTGTCACAATAATTGAGTTTTAATGGACTAAAAAGGATTTTGTAAACTGACTTAGCTGATTACAGGAGAATGAGAGAAACTAGTTTTATATTTTTAGAATTATTTTGGTGCAATAAGAAGTGTAACTAAATAATTTCATAGAATTATCAAATGCTATGTTCTACATATAGCATTTGTTATAGTAAATGTTCTCACTTAAAAAATCAGTCATTTCAAATTTGCAGGATTTCTATATACGAATTCTGTGCTGATAGAGCAAACTATTTCTGAAGTACATTAAGATGATAAATATTTGAAAAACTTCTACTTTTAAAAATAAGTTTACAAACTGTATCTTTAAGACTGGATAGGATATTCAAAAATATTTAATTAAAGTGCTTGTGCTTTTTACAGAATTCCAGAAGATATTTTCTATCTTTTTTCTTCTTTCAGTTAGGTGCCTGCACAATACTTTATTAATAATGATATTTCAGAAAAAAATTGCCAAAATAATTGTACTTTATGAAAAAGACAATCTTACATACACTGGCAAAGTCTTTTTGAAAGACTGAGTGCTAGAAATTGAAGAAAGAAATGGTCAAAAAACCAAACTAAATCAAACCAAAACCCTAAAAAGGTCTTTTCAGACCTCACAGATTAAATAGTGTTATATTATATTAGGAATCAAAATAGAAAATAATATCTGTCCTCACAATTTATCAGTTAAAGCTACAACTTTGTGAAATATTTAAGCAATGCCATAACTTCAGACATATTGACATTAGTACATTCTAAGTACATGAGGATGCAAAATGAGGTTGTCAGTGAAGACCACAAATAGAAATGTGATGAGTAGGTGCTAAATACCCTTGGTATACAAATGAAAGAGGAAACAGGAAATTTCGGTTGCAAGTTTTATTGAATAAGTGATTTATAGTAGAGGAAATATTCAGATCTGAAATAAAAAGGTTCTGAGACAGACTTCCAACATCTCAAACTATAAATGACATATTAAACATTGAAGAGTGTGAGTTTTCAGAAAACCATGCCAAAGAAGAAAGATTGCTATCTGGAGTCCAAGTCAGGTCAAGGCCATTATGCATTGATATGGAATGGCCACCTAGTCATTGCCCAAAACTTCAAAAGCACAGGAATATCAAAGATATTTTGAGATCTCTCTTGCTTTCAATCTCAAAGAGTCTGTGCTTTGAGGATGGAGATCTTGGAGAATCTGTGCTGGTTTTTAATTTTTCCCCTCTGATTTTCTTAAACAAGCCAGTCAGTATGGGAAAAAGATCATAGAATCATAGAATGGTT